>NC_061114.1:175584404-175738972 GCF_002878395.1 Capsicum annuum | reverse complement strand
CATGTTGGAAAATGGGTTAAATATAAATGAATGTGATAAATGTGTTTACATTAAAGACACTCCAAATCACAAGGTCACTGTTTGTTTGTATGTGGGTGATATGTTGATCATCAATAGAGACATTCTGACATAAATAATACTATGAAACGAATGCTTAAGAGAAAGTTTGATATGAAATACCTTAGAGTTGTGGATGTGATCATAGAGATAAGTATCTATAGAGCTCTACAAGGGTTGGCATTGTCACAGTCTCATTACATAAAAAAAGTACTTGACAAGTTCAAATATTTGGAATTTAAATTTGTCAAGACTCTATTGGACATGAGCTTTGCACTTCAAAAGAATGAAGGTGAAAGTGACTCACAGTTGGACTACGCAAGAGTGTTGGGATGTTTAATGTATATAATGAATTGTACACGACCAGACATAGCATATGCTATTAGTAAGTTAAGTCGGTACATGAGTAATCCCAATAAAACTCATTGGATGGCAATGAAAAGAGTTTTGGGTTATTATAAATACGCTGAAGACTAAGCTTTGCATTATAATAAATATCAACGGTACTTGAAGAATATAGTGATGCAAATTAGATCATCGAATAGAATGAAGTAAATTCCATGAGTGGATATGTATTTACTATAGGTGGAGGGGCAGTCTCCTGGAAATCGTCCAAACAGACATGTATTGCTTGCTCCACAATGGAATTTGAGTTTATCGCAATAGATAAAGCCGGTGAAGCAGCAGAATAGCTCCAAAATTTCTTGAAAGATATTCCTTATTGGCATAAACCATTGGCACCACTATGTATACACTGTGATAGTCAAGCGTCAATATGTAGGGCAGGGAGACCTATCTAGTGGAATTATCATTATGTAAAACAGAGACATAATACCATTAGAGAACTTCTCTCTAGTGGAATTATCACTATTGACTATGTGAAGCCAAAGGATAATGTGTTGGATCCATGTACAAAAGGCCTATCTAGAGAGGAAGTTGAGAGAACATATAAGGGAATGGGTTTATAGCCTAGGACAAGTCAGCATGACGATAACTCTACTTAGCAGACTGGATATTCCAAGATCTTGGTTCAAGGAGATCAAACAAAGTTGTGTTTGACAGGTTCAACATTGTCAATATATCCAACCCATTCACATGATGTAGACAATGTTTAGTAAACAAGGATAAGACTTATGGTGTGAAGCCTTTTAATGATTATCTAAATTTGACAGATATGACTAAATAGTTTAATCTATAGGATTGAACATTTAAAAATCACCTATGTGAGGGTGAAGTGGAAGCCGCTTCAAGGAGAATGTTTGTAAAGGCCTGTTCTCTAAGCTCTCATGAATCGAGACATGTTCATGGTTGAAACAAAAAACCAGTGAGAACCATAAATGGTAAAAGATTTGTTGTGTGACATGTGTTGTCTAGGTGTACATTAAAGCTCAACGATTCAAATATATCAGATCTACCAATTGACCGAGTGCATCGATGCATGTTCACTATGGAAAGTTCAAAGGGAAACTCATTTATCCAGATGCAATCGGTCTTTGCTTGATGATCACATACTTGTCTATAAAATTTTTACAAAAAGTAGTCATTCCTTATTCCTATGGAAGATTGTTGGGTTCAATTGGTGTGAATGGAAAATGGAGGAAAATTCTTGGAAGGAAAGTGAGCACACTTAAAAAGAAAGTGTACTCACTAAAGGAAAGTCTACTTCTCCCACATTGGTAGGAGAAAGCAACTTTATTGTGTTCTTATTAAGAAACACTCCTTAAAGTGGATATTGATGCAAGAACCAAAAGGCGCCTCATGTCGTCGTCGTCGCTCGGTTCGGCTTCGACTTCGATAAATGAGATTAATTATTTGGAAAAAAATTATTTGAAACTTGGGAAAAACAAGTGATCCAAAAATCCTTGGAAAAAACCAAAAATATTTTTTCTCCATTAACATGCATGCAAAAATGTTAAAAGGTTGCTCGGAGGGGATATAAATCTTCAAGTGAGAGACACACTATTTCAAAAAAAGGGATGACTGTTCGGACGGTCGTGACTGTTCGAAAAAGACATACTATTTCAAATGGAAAGATATGACAATTATGAAATGATACACCTTTTCAATAAATCATTACCTTCTTTTCGAAGGGGCACTTCATGACTATATAAACCTGCATTTTTTTGATAGGTTGAGTATGAAAAATTTTCTACATTAAAAATACTTCTTTCCTTCTAGAAACTCTGTGTGATCATCTCCCGTTGAGTGAGTTCAAAGAATCCAATAGTTTGAGGTACCACTAATGTCAGATTGTGAGCCATTTTATCCTGGGAAGAAAAATTTTGTAACCTCGGGTACTTGAGGGGAATTAATTCTTTAAGGACACTCTACAAAATTGGAGGACTTAGCTCAAATTCTGCTTCATCTATTTTCTTTCAAAATATTGATTAACACACTTCTATTGAAAGGTCATTTTAGATCTTGTGTTAAAGATATTAAAACTTCTAGTTGTTCTTGACAAGTTTGTTTATGAACTTAGTTGAAGTTTATGCAAAGTAACATACAGATTGTGTACCCAATACAAAAATCTTAAGGAATTAATCATAATCTGTATTGTTTGGTTTCTGGAGATTAAAGTTTTATGCTTTCTATTCTGTTTAGACTTCACCACAAGTGAAAGTTCATCCAATTAACGATTGGAAGAAATAAAAACTTCATCGTTAAACTAGAAATAAATAATTTTTATAAGTTGCTACAAACTTGTAATTAGTATATTTTATAGTAAAGCTGACTGTCTTTTTATGACAGGAAAAATGACTATAGAAGGTCATGTGAATGATGCTGGGAAAAGTATGGCAGCAATGAATGTTTCTATAACTAATCGTATGAGTGCTACACAGGCAATGGAACCAACAGAGTAACTCAAAAAATTCACGGGTGTGGATTTTAAAAAGTGGCAACAGAAGATGTTCTTCTACCTTACAACCTTGTGTCTTAAAAGATTTACATCTGAAGATGCTCCAAAATTGCCCGAAGTAACTTCAGACCATGAGCGATTTGTTTTTATGGAGGCGTGGAAACATTCTGATTTCCTATGTAGGAATTACATTCTAAGTGGCCTCCAAGATGGCCTATATAATGTATATAGTGGAATAAGACGTTAAAAGAGTTGGGGAGTGCTCTGGAAAGAAAATACAAGATTGAGGATGCTGGAACCAAGAAGTTCTTTGTTGCAAGATTCCCTGAGTATAAAATAATTGACAACCAGTCTATCGTATCTCAAGTACAAGAACTGCAAGTTATTATACATGATCTCCTTGCGAAAGATATGATTTTGGTGAATACCTTATTTGAATATGTTAAAAATGTTCTTAATGTTCACATGAACTTTATTATAGGTTTGGTTATGAATGAGGCATTTCAAATTGTTGTAATAATAGAAAAGTTTTCACCTATTTGGAAGGACTTCAAGAAATACTTGAAACATAAACGAAAGGAAATGACAGTCGAAGATCTCATAGTAAGGTTGCGCATTGAAGAAGACAACAAAGCTACAGAAAGGAGATCGAAAGAAAATTATGCAATGAGTGGAGCAAATATTGTAGAAGACGACCATAATAACTCAACAAAATGGAAGAAAGCTGGACAAGAAAGCAATCAACCTAAGAAGAAATTCAAGGGGAAATGCTTTAATTGTGGCTAGATTCACCAAAAGTCAATAGATTGTCATGCCCCAAAGAAAGGCAAAAATAAGGATCAAGCAAATATGGCTGAATCCAAGAACGAAATAGATGATTTGTATGCCATGCTGTCTGAATATAACTTGGTGGGAAATCCTCAAGAATGGTGAATGGATTCCAGTGACACCCGTCACGTTTGTGCAAATAAAGAGTTGTTTGTTGCATTTGCTCTGGCTCAAGTCGAAGAGAAGATCTATATGAAAAGCTCCGCAACTGCAAAAGTTGAAGGAACAAAAAAAGTATGCCTGAAAATGACATCAGACAAAGTGTTGACTCTTAAAAATGTCCTGTATTTACGGAGTTAAGGAAGAACTAGATTTCTGTATCACTTCTTGATAAAAATAGATTCAAATATTTATTTGTTTCTAGCAAGATTGTTCTTAGAAAATGAGAAGTGTATGTAGGAAAAGGCTACCTCACTAAGGGTCTATTCAAAATGAATGTAATGACAGTTGAAATCAATAAAAGTTTTATTTATTCTTACATTCTTGAGTCTAATGAATTGTGGCATGAACGATTATGACATGTCAGTTACAAAACTTTGTGAAAACCGATTAACTTGGAAGTTTTGTCAAACTTTAAGTGTAATAAATCAAAATACCAAACGTGTGTGGAATCAAAGTATGTCAAACATCCGTATAAGTCCATTGAAAGGAATTCCAATCCCTTAGAATTAATCCGCACTGACATTTGTGATATGAAGTCAACACCATCCGTAGTGGAAAAAAGTATTTTATAATTTTTATTGATGATTGCACGATGTATTTTTATGTCTATTTGCTAAACGATAAGGATGAAGCAATAGATGTGTTTAAGCAATATAAAACAGAAGTTGAAATCAATTAGAGAAAAAGATCAAAATGATAAGAAGTGATAGGGGTGGAGAATATGAATCTCCTTTGTGGAGATATGTGTAGAGAATGGACCTATCCATCAAACTACGACCCCGTATTCACCTCAATTTAATGGAATTGCGGAAAGAAAAAGCCAAACCCCAAAGAAAACCTAATTTAAAACTTTTGGGGGGGAAGCTATCCTTACCACTAACTGAATACTCAATAGAGTGCCCCATAGTAAGACACAATCAATTCCATATGAAAAATGGAAAGGAAGAAAACCCAATTTAAAATATTTCAATGTGTGTTCTACGATATGCTAAAAGTAGTAAAGCATGTTGATTTTTGGTTCATAAATCCAAACATCCAGATATTAATGAAAATACGATAATCAAATTAGATAATGCTGAGTTTCTTGAATATATTTATCCATATAAAACAAGACATGAACAGTCTAGTGGAAGGTCTAAACGACCTCGAGATGAACCAAGTGAGGATGTACATAATGATGAAAATCCAAGACGTAGTACATGTCAAAGAATGTCAACTTCATTTGGATCGAATTTTGTAACATTTCCCTTAGAAAATGAGCCTCAAACATCTAAAGAAGCGGTGTCGTCTTCAGACTCATCCTTTTGGAAAGAGGCAGTCAATAGTGAGATTGAATCAATCTTGAGCAACCATACATGGGAATTAGTTGATCTTCCTTCAGGAAATAAAACTTTAGGTTCTAAATAGATCTTCGAAAGAAAAATAAAGGTGGATGGTACTATAGATAAATACAAGTCAAGACTTATCGTGAAAGTCTTCAAACAGAAAGAATGCCTTGATTACTTTGATACATACTCACTTGTAACAAGGATAACGTCAATTCGGATGTTAATTGCCTTGGCGGTGATATATTGTCTTGAATCCATCAAATGAATGTGAAAACAACATTTCTAAATAGAGAATTGGAGGAATAAATTTGTATAGAATAACCCGAGGGTTTTGTGGTTCTTGGTAAAGAAAAGAAGATGTGCAAACTAGTTAAGTCACTTTATGGACTAAAACAAACACCTAAACAATGGCATGCGAAGTTTGACCAAACCATATTGGCAAACGCGTTCATGATAAATGAATGTAATAAATGCGTTTACATTAAAGACACTCCAAATCACAAGTTTATTATTTTTTTGTATGTGGATTATATGTTGATCATCAATAGAGACATTTTTGACATAAATGCTACGGAAAAAATGCTAGAGAGCAAGTTTGATATGAAAGACCTTAGAGTTACGGATTTGATCTTAGGAATAAGAATCCATAGAACTCCACAAGGGTTGACATTTTTATAGTATCATTACATCAAAAAAGTACTTGACAAGAGTAATCATTCCCCATTAACATGGGAGATTATTGGGTTCAATTGGTGTGAATAAAAAATGGAAAAAAAATTCTAGGAGGAAAAGTGAGCACACTTAAAAGGAAAGTCCACTCACTAAAGGAAAATCTATTTCTCTCATATTAGTGGGAGAAAGCAACTTTATTGTGTTCTTATTAAGAAACACTCCTACAAGTGGATAGTGAGGCAAGAACAAAGAGGTGCCTGTGCTATCGGCAGGGGCTTTGTCTTCGGCTTTGAATTTGGAGAATAATTGATCGATGAGATTAATTTTTTGGACAAAATTTATTTGAAACTTGGGAAAAGAAAGTGATACAAAAATCCATGGAAAAAATTGAAATTATTTTTTCTCCATTAACGTGCATGCCGAATGCATGCAAAAATATTGAAAGGTTGCTCGGAGGAGACCAACTCTTTGAGTGAAAGACACAATATTTTGGAAAAAGGGACATACTATTTCAAATGGACAGACATGACTATTCTGAAATGATACACCTTTTTGATGAATCATTGCCTCCTTTTTCGAAGGGGCACTTCATGGCTATATAAACCTGCATTTTTTCACAGGTTGAGTATGAAAAACATTTTGCATTAAAAACACTTCTTGCCTTTTAAAAATTTTGTGTGGTCATCTCCCGTTTAGTGAGTTCAAAGAATCCGATAGTTTGAGGTACCACTACTGTCGGATTGTGAGACATTTTATCCTGAGAGAAAAAATTTCGTAACCTCGAGTATTTGAGGGAAATTAATTCCTTAAGGACACTCTGTGAAATTGAAAGACTTGGATCAAATTCTGCTCCTTAAGGAAACTCTGTGAAATTGAAGGACTTCGCTCAAATTCATCTTCATCTCTTTTCTGTCAAAATATTGATTAACACACTTCTATTGAAAATTCATTTTTGATCTTGTGTTGAAGGTGTTGAAACTTCTAGTTATTCTTGAAAAGTTTGTTTTTGAACTTAGTGAAAGTTTATGCGAAGTAACATACAGATTGTGTACCCAAAATAACAAATTATATCTTAATCCACTGTAATAAGCGAAATAGTCTACTCACAAGTAATTCATAATAAATTTATAAGACAAATAATAAATAATTTGATGATGTTATGTTATAGAAGTCCATGTGTTTAAGTTGGTGACATGTGGCTTTATTTGGAATAGGCATAAAGCCTCATCATCTTCCACCTCTTAGTAGTGGATTAGTCTACATTTCTTTCTTAGGCTATAAATAGCCGTTGTTATTTAAGGAAATGGTAGTTAGATGATGACTATATATACTCCTCACTGTGTATATTTTTGCTTTGGTCTACTTTTACATATTTTTATAACACGTTATCAGCACGAGTCTCTACCATTCTGAACAAATACAAGTAATAAAGGTAAGTATTTATTTTTCTTAAATAATGTCAAATATATCCAAATTCAAATTTGTTGCCCTAGATATATCGGGCAAAACTTACATGCCCTGGACACTGAATGTCGAAATACATTTGAATGCAATGGGTCTGGCAAACACCATCAAAAATGGCAATCAGGCATCAAGACAAGACCGAGCCAAGGCCATAATATTTCTCCGTCATTATCTTGACGATGGTTTGAAAATGGAATACCTCACGATTAAGGATCCCGTTATATTGTGGAATAATTTGAAAGAAAGATATGACCACTTGAAGACGGTTGTCCTTCCACAAGTACATTATGAGTGGACTCATTTGAGGTTTTAGAACTTTAAAAATATAACTGATTATAATTCTTCGATGTTTAGAATTAAATCACAATTGAATTTATACGAAGAAAATATAACTGATCACGATATGTTAGAGAAAACATTCTCTACTTTTCCTACCTCGAGTATGCTTCTGCAGCAGCAGTATCGAGAAATGAAATTTAAAAAGTATTCTGAATTGATTGCTCATCTTCTTGTTGTTGAACAACATAATGAGATTTTAATGAGAGATCATGAAAGTCGACCTCCTGGTACTGCTCCATTCCCTGAAGTGAATGTTGCATATTTTCACCAAACCAGGCGTAAAAGAAGCCCTAACCCCAGTCGTGGTCGTGGTCATGGTCGTGGAAGAGATAGATATTTAATCAGGGTGATAGTCTTGCAATAAACAATGACCCTCAGCACAAGCAATGCAAAAAAAAGGGTGAAGCTCATGAAGTAGTGCAAAGGACGAACACTGAAAATAGATGTTATTGATATGGAGCAAAGGGACACTGGTCGCATACCTATCGTACGTCAAAGCATCTGGTGAAGCTCTATTAGGCATCCCTTAAGAAAATAGATAATGACGTTGAGGCAAACTTTATCTCTGAAAATAATGTTGAGCCCATGAATTTAGATGCCTCAGATTTCTTTACAATCCCCAAGGATATGTTAATCATCCTGTAGATGATGAATATGAAATAGTCTGATTATTTTAGTTTTCTGTTAAGTTGTATTGGTTTACATTTCTATTAATAGTATCTCACTAATCTTGTAAATAAATAAAGTTTGTGCAATACGTTACGTGCTAGTAATACTATAATGTTTACATTGTTTATATTTTCAGCTTGAAGAATTTATGAATACTCCTGAAGTAGAAAATCGAAAATTTACTCCTAAAGTAGTAAATATGAAATTAAAGATATGTTAGAAAAAATTCTCCACAACTATATGTATGTCTCGATTTGCTTCTGAAGTAGAAAAATATTGAAAGAGGTCCTAAGGTATTATAGGTTGATATGCTTAAGGCACGTTGTAATAAATATATTTCATTCTCGGAGAATGAAAACTTTTGATAAATTGTTAATTATCTTTCATTCTCAGGGAATGAGAATTTTTTATAAATGTTACAATTACATATCCATTCCCTGAGGTGAATGTGATATTTAGTAAGGTATATAAATGTGCATTTGGCTATGAAAACCACATTCAGAAGGAGTGGAATAAATTATTCTGAAGTTTACTCCCGAAGTAGTAAGTTTGAAATTTATATTAAGTCTATTCCTGAAATAATAGAACCTTGAAATTTACTCCAGAAGTAGTAAATTTAATATTTACTTGTGAAGTAGTAAATATGATACTTACTCTCGAAGTAGTAAGGTTGTACAATGATAAAATCTTGCAAACTACTCTCGAGTTTACTAGTTCTATTTGTTGCGTGAATGATTTTGTCATCCTGAAGATGAGCCTATTAAGTTTTAGACATATAATGAAGAATTAAAAGATTCTTCAAGAACTATTACTTGTTCTCATAATAAGTTAATTGAACCAGCTAATGTTGGGACTGAATTCCCTTACAACAACAATAACAACAACATACCCAGTGTATTCCCACCTAGTGGGGTCTGGGGAGGGTAAAGTGTACGCAGACTATACCACTACCTCAAGAGAGGTAGAGAGGTTATTTTTGATAGACCCCCGGCTTAGGACCAATAATAGTATAACAAATACAAAAAGTAAACGGATACAAACTAGTATGGTACACAAAACAAACTAACAGTATAACAAACACAAAAGATAAGTGCATAATAAACTAGTGCGGGATGCAAAAAGCCAATACCACTAACACCAAAAACTACAGCCCCAACACTACGAATCAGAAACTCCAGACCCAAAGGAGCACTCCCCTATTACTACCGTCGCGCTCCCACCCCCTAACCCTCTACCCTAATCCGGGTCCTCCACACCTTTCTATCAAGGGTCATGTCCTCTGTAAGCTGTAATTCTCCATATCATGCCTAATCACCTCCCTCCAATATTTCTTCGGTCTACCTCTAGCCCGCCTAAAACCATCCATAGCCAGAGTCTCCTACCTCCGTACTGGAGAATTAGGGCCCCTCCTCATCACATGCCCAAACCAACGTAGCCTCACTTCTCGCAACTTATCCTCCACCGAGACAACTCCCACCTTCTCCCGAATAATCTCATTCCTCATCCTATCTTTCCTGGTATGTCCACACATTCATTGCAACCTTCGTATCTCCGCCACCTTTACCTTTTGGATGTGGGAGTTCTTAACTGGCCAACACTCCGCTTCATAGAGCATAGCCGTCCGGACTACCACTCTGTAAAAATTACCTTTAAGATTCGGGGGCATCTTCTTATCACAAAGGACTCCCGAAGCGAGCCTCCACTTCAACCACCCTTCCCTAATACGATGCGTGACATCCTTGTTAATCTCACTATTATCCTAAATTATAGACCCTAGATACTTGAAACTCCCCCTCTTCTGGATGGCCTGAGAGTCTATCTTCATAACCACTCCATTTTCTTGCAACATATTACTGAACTTAACCAAAAACCTTTAGATTCAAGCGTCTATCTCCAAATCTCCAACTTATAATTAACTCCACCCCGAGTCTCGTCAATCAGAACCACATCATCTGCAAATAACATACACCAAGGTACCTTTCCTTAAATATGTCACGTCAAAACATCCATCACCAAGGCAAATAGAAATGACCTAAGAGTCGATCCCTAGTGCAACCCTATCAAAATTGTGAAGTGCTCCGAATCTCCACCTACCTTTCTCACACAAGTCTTCGCACTGTCATACATATCCTGAATCGACCTAATGTATGCCACGGTCATCCCTCTAGCCTCCAAACACCTCCACAGAATCTCCCTGGGAACTCTGTCATATGCCTTCTCTAGATCAATAAACACCATGTGCAAGTCCTTTCTCCTTTCTCGAAACTGCTCCACTAATCTCCTTACAAGGTGAATGGACTCAGTGGTCGAGCCACCAAGCATGAAACCGAACTGATTCTCAAAGATCGTCATGATCCTTCTTATCCTCAACTCTACCATCCTTTCCCAAACCTTTATAGTATGACTCAATAACTTAATACCTCTATAGTTGTTACAACTCTAAATGTCTCCCTTGTTCTTATAAATTGGAATCATCATGCTCTACCTCCACGCTTCAGGCATCTTAGCATCTCTAAAAATAATGTTAAAAAACCTTGTCCAACACTCCAGACCTGCCCCACTAGTACTCTTCTAAAAGTCTACTGGAATCTCGTCTGGCCCCGTCGCCCTACCCGCCGTATCCTGCGAATAGCTCCCTTGACCTCATCAAACTCGATATGCCTACAATAACTATAATCATGCCCCTCCTCAGATATCTCCAAGTCTCCCAACACAGAATCTTTGTCCCCCTCTTAGTTCAAATATTTATGAAAATAAGATTGCTACATCTCCCTAATGAGGGCATCCTCAACAAACACTATACCATCCTCTCCTTTGATGCACTTCACTTGGTCATAGTCATAAGCCCTCCGTTCCCTGGCCTTGGACATCCTATATAACTTTTTATCTCCGTCTTTCTCCTCTAAAGCTGCATACAAACTCTTAAAAGTTGTTGTCTTAGCCGTCCTAACCACTAACTTAGCCTCTCTTCTAGCAACCTTATACTCATCTTTATTCTTCTGTCTTTCCTCATCATCCTTGCTCCCAACCAACTTAGCATAAGCCACCTTCTTAGACTCCACCTTTCTCTTGACCTCTTCATTCCACCACCAGTCTCCTCGATGTTTGCCATATCGAACTCTCGAGACACTCAACACCTCTCTAGCAGTCTCTCTAATGCAACTGGCAGTCGTCTTCCATATATTATCCACCCCCTACTCTCCCAAGCCTCTCTACTCTTTAAATTTTCTTCCATCTCTAAAGTACTAGCCAAAGTCAGGCTCCCCCACCTAATCCTGGGTTGCACCTCCCTACTTCTCTTCTTTTTGCCCTTATTGATAACCAAGTCCATCACCAACAACCTATGCTGAGTCGAGAGATTCTGGCTAGGTATGAATTTATAGTCTTTACATAGTGCTCTATCCCCTTTTCTAAGAAGCAAAAAGTCTATCTGAGTCTTGGCCACTAAACTACGAAACGTAATAAGGTGATCCTCCTTCTTCGAAAAGCTCGAATTCGCTATCCACAACCCAAAATCCCTAGAAAAATCCAACAAAAAAGTTCCTCCTTTATTCTGCTCACCAAAACCGAAACTGCCATGCACATCATCATATCCTCTCGACAAAAACCTAATATGCCCATTGAAATCCCCTCCCATGAAAAGCTTCTCAGTGCTTGGGATGCTCCTCACCACCTCATCTAAAACCTCCCAGAATTTCTTCTTCTCCTTTTTATCCAAACCTACTTGCGGGGCATAGGCACTAATAACGTTCACCGTAGACCCTCACATGACCAACTTAATAGACATCAGTCTATCACTAACACTCTTTACCTCTACCACTTGCTCCCTATGATCTTCATCTACTAAGATACCTACCACATTTCTATGTCTCACACTACACGAGTACCACAACTTATATCCATCCATATCTCTCGCTTTAGTGCCTACCCCTTTAGTTTCCTGGACACAGGCTACACTAACCCTCCTCTTTCTAAGAATCTTCACCAGCTCTATAGACTTACCCTACAAAGTACCAATGTTCCAAGACCCAACTCGCAACCTAGAAGCTCTCTTATCTCGCCTAACCTTACTATCCCTAGCCCCTAACCCTAAACTCGATCCTAGACCTAACCCAGACCTAACCCCCCCAAACCCCAACCTAGACCCAACATCTCCTGACCCCAACCCTGACCTATGACATGCCCTTAGTCTACCCTCGCCAATCACAACCACTATCCAATAAAGGAAAGAAAGATAACAAAGGGGGATCAAGATAAGGTAAAAGGCACACTAGTTAAAATAAAGTCAATAAAGGAGCTAGGGATAAAAGGCAATAATCTATAATAGATAGGGAGCAACAAAACCAATAATATAACACAAATTTTGATACACAACAATCAATTGCAGGAACTAATACTACTACACTTAATGGAAATGCTAGTAAATTAAGTAACAGTAATCAGCCAAGGTAACACACTCCAAAACTACTAAGAACAATAAAGAGATTCACACGTACAACACTATTACAAAGTAACTAATCAACAAAAAATTTGACACCCACAACCAGCTAATCAGCCAAGATGCTACGAAACAAGAATCACAACAAGAATAGTGTAGAACACTACCAGTAGCAGCCCCTAAAAATCAAGAAAGCTATACACAACTAGAAAAGATGGATAGAGTGCACCTGATCGAAGCTGGGTTGTGTCCTTATACTTGATTGAGTCGCTAGATTCCGATAATTTATGGTAGAAATTGGTTGCTGGAATAGTGTTTTTGTCACCAAATTTCAACGCGTTTTGCATTTTTCTTCTTTGAGATGATGATGATGATGGCCTATCTTCTTGTTATTATTGTTCGTTAAATACAGAAGTATGACCGGACGGTGAGCTAAATCACCGTAGATACGCCAGAGAATCGCTGGAATAGAAGCGATAAAGTGTTGCCTGGGATGGGTACTTAAGAACCTATTGATTTTCTATCGAAAGTTGACCGGACCAAGCAGCGACGAGGAGGCAAGAGAGGTTTTCCTGTTGTTGCTGTTTGGTCAAATAAGAGATGAAAAATGGGGAAAGGGATGGCAGAGTTGTGGCTGTATGTGATAGAGAATCATCGGTCGGTGTTGACCAACGTTAGAACTGATGTGCCCTGGTCTTGAAACCTCCCATCGGCGGTGACATTGGACTCTTCACCGACCAATGAGAATGGTGATAGCAGGAGAAAGAAGTAGCAATATGCTGGTAGGTTGTCAGTCTTCTAGTGGCTAACTCCGATGGTAGCAATGACGGTTAGAGAGAAATAGAGGGAGAGAAAGGAGAAGGGAGGCCAACGATGGGATGACGGTGGCACTGTTGTCAGTAGTTATGGAGGTTTGTTTGTTTTGAGAGAGATAAAGAGAGGGAATGCAAAAAAAATCAATGAAAGATTTTAATCGATTAAGTCAGCACCCAACAATAAGAGTAACAGTACTATTTCTGGGACTGAATTCCCTTAATTCTGAAAAAACATAAAAGGTGAATAAGGGCCCATTCACCCGCCTTTTGATATGATGCATCCATAAGATGGTCACAAGTACGTTTATTGTCAACCTACAGTTTGACATTCATAAAATTATCTTCTCAATTAAATTGAGTCAAAATCATAATTTTCAAATAATGTAGTCAAATAATTGATCTTGATAATGTTGGTTATATTCAAGTTGGTTTAGCATTGAATGCCTCATATAAATAGCTAAATCATTGCTTATGAGAACAAAGATAAAAAGTATTAGTCTGAAATATATATATTGCATACAATAGCATTTGTGTGCATTAGACCAATAAGTTATGATCAATTCTTCCCTCTCAGTTAGTTCAGAGTCAGGAACCATATATTTTCCATCTAATAGCTTTTTGACGTGCGGTATATAATTAATAGATATACCATTATTCACAAAGATGGATTCTCCAAAGTAGATTGGAGTATATGTTAGTTTTCCTAACATAAGGGGGAGATAATAAAGAGCTAAGAAATATGTTGAGAATTATCATTAGTACGATCCTCATTTAAAAGATAATTCTAGTCAAATTCCAGAAGTATTTGCTGACCCAAAATTGATTTTATATTTAGCTGCAGATGCTCCTACTATGTGTCCCTGAAGGACAGAGTCTATAGCATACATAAAGCATGGTAGATCAATCGGTTCCAAATAAAATAATTCTTGAAAAGAAAATGGATAAAATGATTATAATAAAGAGGCAATATGCTCTTGAAAAGCAATGACATAACACTTCATGAAACCTCCAGAAGAGGTTCAGGTACCTGAAAATAATGATGTGATGAGATCTCAATAATTATGTCGTAATGCAAATCGATACAAATGATATCTCGTCGTCAATATCTTTAGTACAATAGCGCGCAATATTGTATAATATTATGACGATCTGAATTCTACATTTATTTAAGCATGCTAGCGTAGAAATAATTATCAAGTGAAATATAATTCTTGGTAATCATAAGGTTTATTTGGCCTGCAGTCCTGAAACTAGAAGATATCATGTATTTAATATTGAATGGTTCACTTGATAATGAAATTTAGATGAGAATCCAGAAGGATTAAAGATGTCTGAAGCATATAGTTCAAAGTCTCAAAAATTATATTTAATCAAATTATAAAGATCGTTATACGATTTAAAACAATCAGGGCGTATGTGGTATAATCGCCTTAATGAGTTCTTGATAAATGAAGGTTACATAAATGATGTCATTTGTCCTTATATTTTCATTAAGAAAATGGCATCAAGGTTTGTTATAATCGTTGTTTATATGGATGACATTAATCTCATTGGAACTCCAGAAGAGGTCCAAAAAGGCAATTGAATATCTAAAGAAAGAATTCAAAATGAAAGATCTTGAAAAGACAAAGCTTTGTCTTAGTCTGCAGATTGAACATTTAGCAGACGGGATGTTCATCCACCATTTAGACGAGATGTTCATCCACCAATCTCCTATACTGAGAATGTTTTGAAATAATTTTACACAGATAAAGAACATTCATTAAATACTCTAATGATTGTTCGATCACTTGAAGTGAGTAAAGATTCATTCTGACCTCCAAAAGAGGGCGAAGAGATTCTTGATCCTGAAGTACTATATCTCCATGCTATTGGTACACCTATGTACCTTGCTAACAATGCTTGGCTTCATATAATTCATTCTGTTAATTTGCTAGACAGGTATAGTTCTTCTCTTTCATGTAGACATTGAAACGGAGGTAAGCATGTATTGCAATATCTAAAGGGGCCTATTGATATGAGTCTATTTTATACTAATAAAGCTAGTCCAGATCTTGTTGGTCATGCAGATCCAGGTTATTTATCTGAACCACATAAAGCAAGATCTCAAATAGGCTATATGATTACATACGGAGGTACTACTATGTCATGGCGATCTACAAAGCAGTCTATCGTTGCTACTTCTTCAAGTCAGGCTAAGATAATTGTTATTCATGAGGCAAGTAGAGAAGGCATATGGATGGGATCAGTAATACATTCCATAAAAGAGAGATGTGGCCTGAAGCTCGATATCAAGGTACCCACAGTCATATTTGAAGACAATACAACATGCATAGTTCAATTAAAAGAAGGCTTTATAAAAAGAGATAGAATGAAGTACATCTCGCCGAAGTTATTCTTCACAAACGATCTCTAGAAGAATAGTGATATTGATGTACAACAAATATGTTCAAGTGATAATCCTGCAAATTTTTTCACTAAGTATTTACCAACTTCAACTCTCGGGAAGATGGTACATAAGATTGGAATGCGAAAACTGAACCAGTTGAATTAGGGTCTTCATCAGGGGGAGTAAGAATACGTGTTGTACTCTTTTCTCCTTAATCAAAGTTTTTATCCCACTAAGTTTTTCCTCGTAAAGTTTTTAATGAGGCAGCACTCAAATGCATATTCAGAAAGTTTTTTTCACATGGACATCTAAGGGGGTGTTATGTTATAGAAGTCCATGTGTTTAAGTTGGTGCCATGTGGCTTTATTTGGATTAGACATAAAGCCTCATCATCTTCCACCTCTTGGTAGTGGATTAGTCTACATTTCTTTCTTAAGCTATAAATAGCCTTTGTTATTTAAGAAAATGGTAGTTAGATGATGACTACATATACTTTTCACTGTGTATATTTTTACTTTGGTCTACTTCTACATATTTTTATAACAGATGAAATGTTAATAATGAGACAAAAAAAATAATTGAAAGAATTACCTGTGACTTGTGAGTTGTGGTTAATATTAAGTTATAAAGTCACCTCAGCGTCTTCAAGTGACTTTGGCAATATGCGAGTGTCGTCGATGACAACTGACAAGTTGGCGATAAATAGTGGAAAATTTTAATTATTGTAAATAATAAGTGATATTTTCTCTATGTAATTTAGTTTTGATTAAACATGTAATTTAATAAATATTTTTTTCATCTCAAAAGATTTATGATATTTTGCTTTTCAAAAGTCAGATTATATGAGTTTTGGCAAATATGTTAACACGTACTTCTTCGCCATATTCATGAGAAGAATTCCGTATTTCTCATGAAAAAATTAAATATCTAAGTTTAATTTAATTTTAAAATATAAATTAATCTAATTTAATTTTGCTATGAAGATTAATCAAATTGACTCTGACAAAAATAAAATATGACAAGCATTTTGGGGTAGAGAGTAAATTTTTTAAAATTTGTGTTTTAAACATGTCATGTTATAGGTGTACCTCAAACCAAAAAATTGAACCGCTCATGAGAAGTTACATTATACCTCATAAATTATCATATATTTCAGATTGTTTATTAAAATAAGGATAAATATCTTAAGGGTTGGTCGATTGAGGGTATATTAAAAGAAAAAAAATATGCATTTTTTTGTATTATTAGTACTTTGTTTAGTACATTATATTTATTTAGTTTATGTATAATTTATTCAAATTAATGCTTGCATTAATTATACATTCTATTGTGTATTGAGGTGTGTATACTAATATCTCAAAATATATTATATTAGTAATTGCAATGGATTCTAATGCATGCATTACTATGATTAAAGACATATAATTAATCCTCAAAATCTTTTCCACATCCTTTCCACCATATATATGGAGGATATTTTTTACATTTTTATTAAAAAAAAATTATGCAATTAACATTATTTTTAACACATCAAATCAAATACTGAATAAGAAAAATATGAAGATAACTAATGCAAACATAGGTAACACAAACATTATTAATAGGCCAAACCCATCGATAGGCACTCAAACTTGTTGCGAAAATTCACTTAGACCCCTAAACTAAGGCATGTTCCTATCAGACCCCTAAACCCCCGAATTTTGTTCCAATTGGACATTTTTTGCCTATGTGGCACTGCGCGTGTAGTGCCATCGTGGGAGCCGCGTGAGGAATATTTTTTTTTTACTAAAGGCCCCAAAAAGCATTAGAGGGCCCCAATTTTATTTTATTTTTAATAAAACTAAATTTAAAAATAAATCTATTTTTTATTTTCATCTTTTAAAAAAATTTATAATTTATTTTTAATAATTATTTGTTTTAAAATAATTTTATAATTATTTTTTCATAATTTGGATCCTCAATGCCATTTTTTATTTTCATTTTAAAAATTTTTATAATTTTTTTTAATAATTAATTTTTTAAATAATTTTTTAACAATTTATTTCATTTCTTAAAATAATTTCTAATTTTTTTTAAATAATCAGTTTTTTATTTTTATTTTTTAAATAATTTTATAATTATTTTTTCCTAATTTATATCCTCAATGTCATTTTTTATTTTTATTTTTTAAAAAAATATATAATTTTTTAATAATTATTTTTTAAAAAAATAATATTTTAATAATTTATTTCATTTTTTAAAGAATTTTATAATTTTTTTTAAATAATAATTTTTTTATTTTTTTTTTTAAATAATTTTATAATTTTTTTTTCATAATTTGGATCCTCAATGCAATTTTTTATTTTTATTTTCATTTTAAAAATATTTATATTTTTTAAAATAATTAATTTTTATTTTTTAAATAATTATATAATTTTTTTAAATAATTAATTTTTTTTATTTTTTAAATAATTTTATAAATTTTTTTTCATAATTTATATCCTCAATGCCATTTTTTATTTTTACTTTTTAAAAAATTTTATAATTTTTTAATAATTTATTTCATTTTTAAAATAATCAGTTTTTTATTTTTATTTTTTAAATAATTTTAGAATTATTTTTTAATAATTTCCTCAATGCCATTTTTATGTACTTTTTTTAAAAAAATTATAATTAATTTTTAATTATTATTGAGCCCACAATGCCATGTGTCAGCTTTCAATTAACTCGTTTTGCCACGTCATCGCGTGTGTGCAACACACACTTTGACCTTTTTGCTGATAGGGAAAAAAATGTCCAATTGGATCAAATTTGGGGGGTTTAGGGGTTTATTAGGTACAGGCCTTAGTTTAGGGGTTTAATAGGTACAAGCCTTAATTTAGGGGTCTAAGTGAATTTTAGGGACAAATTTTAAAATCAAAAGTTGTACCTCTATTGTAAAAACCTGTTTGGATTAACGTATTTTAGGTGTTTTAAGTTAACATAATTTTAAAATAGTACTTCTTTAATGTTTGAATAAAATTTTAAAATATCTTTAGATATCTATTTAAAAGTTAAAATTCATAAATTAAGATTTCTAACTTTAGCTTATCTCATCCAAAGAGGCTCTAAGTATGTAGTTAAAGTTTTAGCACAGATTTTTTGTTTATTTGTTCAGTCTAATAAGTAGTATTAAATTCGACAGAGAAAATTAAATGTTCCCTAATAAATGCCGACCAACCAACAATAAATTGCTATGATTATCAGTACTCAGACATAATATCACCTATTCTAAGAAATAGGAATGTGATGATAACTCTCCATAAATATCTTAGGGTTGGTCAACAAAATGAACTAATACAAATAATGTCACTCTGGTAGGAAATTACATTGACACAATAATAATCATCCCTAATATCGTCGGATACTTATATATTCTCCACCTTTTCTTGTAGTCTCTTTTTGTTTTATTTTTTTTTAATAGGATTTCACAATTTTGGGATTGTTAATAGAACTTTATTGAAGGGAAGAAAGGCTAAGGTTTACAATATAATCTGAAAAGCATAAAACTAACTAAAACAAGAGTAGGCTATATATACATAGCCAATAACCTAAAGGTCCATAAACTAAAGGCCCAATAACATATGGGCTAACATCCCCCCTCAAACTCACAATGCAACAGCAATAAGCATTGAGAGTTTGTCACACAAAAAACGAAATCGAGATGCCGACTGAGCCTTCGTAAAAAGGTCAGCAATCTGCAAAGACGATGGAACAAAAGGAAGCGATATGGTCCCGAGCTGTAAATGATGACGGGTGAAGTGACAATCAATCTCAATGTGCTTCGTACGCTCATGGAAGACAGAATTCTTTGCAATTTGTACCGCACTTTTGTTATCACAATGCAGGGGAGTAGGCATAGAAATGTGAACCCCCATATCTGCAAGAAGCCAACGTAACCAAATAATCTCACATGTAGTCACAGCCATAGCACGATACTCAGCCTCCGTGGAAGATCTAGAGACAACATCTTGTTTCTTGCTCTTCCACGAGATTAAAGAGTCTCCAAGAAACACACAAAAACCAGTGGTGGATTTACGATCATTGCGATCTCCATCCCAATCAGCATCACTATAGGCTCGCAACTCGAGAGATGACGTCGAGGGAAACAAGAGATTCTGAAACTGAGTGCCACGAAGATACCTTAGAATACGAAGTACAGCTCCCCAGTGCACAGAAGTAGGAGCAGTAACAAACTGGCTAACAACATGAACTGCATGTGCTATATCTGGACGAGTAACCGTAAGGTAAACCAAACTACCCACAATAGTCCGATAAAGACTCGGATCTGATAATGGAACACCATCACTAGGAGAGTAACGTGCATTGATTTCAAGGGGAGTATCTACAGTCCTGTTGTCAGAAAGACGCGCCCGTGTAAACAAGTCAGATATATACTTAGTCTGAGAAAGAAGATACCCTTTCTTAGACTGAGCCACCTCAATACCCAGAAAATAACGCAGCAAGCCCAAGTCCTTCATTGCAAATCGATGAGCCAAATCATGCTTCAATAACTCAATACCACTATGATCATCACCAGTAATAATCATATCATCTACATATAAGGACAATAGAATTCGCCCTGCACTTGTACATTTAACAAACAATGCTGAATCATGGTTACTCGGGACAAATCCAAGGGAAGTAATAACAGTGGAGAATTTCTCAAACCAAGCATGAGGGGCTTGTTTGAGACCATATAAAGCTTTTCGAAGCCGACAAACTTCACCTGGCTGGTGGTCAATACCTGGGGGAGGAGTCATATAAACTTCCGCGTGGAGATCACCATTCAAAAAAGCATTCTTGACATCCATCTGAAATATCTTCCACTGTCGAACGGATGCAACAGCAATCATAGTGCGAACAGTCGTCATCTTTGCTACGGGGGAAAAAGTCTCCTCATAATCCATACCATATTGTTGTGAATACCCTTTTGCCACAAGTCTTGCCTTGTATCGCTCAACAGACCCATCAGATTTTGTTTTTATCTTATACACCCATCGACAACCAATCGCATGCTTACCAGGTGGGAGAGTAACCAAATCCCATGTATGTGTATGATGAAGAGCAGCAAGTTCCTCAGCCATAGCATTCTGCCAAAGAGGATCAGACACAGCCTCTCTATACGACTCAGATTCAGACAAATGATGTATGTTTGCAATAAAGGAAGCAAATGAGGCTGAATATGTAGAATAGTGAAAATCTGGCAGTTTGGTGGACTTACAAGGTCGAGTAGACCTCCTCAGAGGTGGTGGGTCTCCAGTCTCAACAGTCGAAGGAGAAAACTCAGGCACAGGCAAGGCTGAAGCACTATCAGGTGGCACACCAGATGGCATGGATGAATCCGGAACTGGAACCTCTATGTCAATCCCAAAGGGATCAATAAGCCGAATATCTGACTTTGTCACATCATGGGTTTTAGCTGGAATGGAATAAAAAGGAATATGTTCCAAAAAAGTGACATGTCGTGAAACATATAATTTCTGACTTACAGGATCATAGCAACGATATCCTTTTTGTCCAATACCATACCCCAAAAACACACATATAGCTGATTTTGACCCTAACTTATTTCGTTCAACATGAGGACGAAGAACAAAGCAAGTACATCCAAAAACTCGTAATGCAGAATAATTCGGCGGGTGACCATATAGTTTCTCAAACGGAGACATCCCTGAAGTCAATGCAGTAGGAATACGATTAATCACATATACAGTAGTTAGAACTGCTTCTCCCCAAAAAATACTAGGAACCTCTGCAGACAAAAGTAAAGAGCGTGCTGTCTCAACAATATGACGATGTTTTCTTTCTGCCAGACCGTTCTGCTCAGGAGTGTCGGTACAAGATGACTGGTGTATGGTACCATCAGAGGCAAGTAACTGAGTGAAGTCATTAGAGGTATATTCATCCCCTAAGTCACACCTGAAACACTTTATCACAGCCGAATGTTGTGTTTTAACAAGGGCTCTAAAGTTGTTGTAAATGCCAAAGAAATCAGATCTGCGTTTCATAAGATACACCCAGGTATAACGAGTATAGTCATCTATAAACGAAACATAATAGGTCGATCCACCCTTAGTGGATACTGGCGCTGGTCCCCATACATCAGAATGAATAATATCAAAAGGAGCAACAGAATAAGACACACTTTTATTAAACGGTAAGGCAGAAAATTTTGCCAGTTTACAACCACTACAATCTGAAATATCACTAGTGTTCACATGACCCAAAGCACCACTAGAGACCAAAAAACGTAAACGTGAAACTGACACATGTCCTAATCTGGAATGCCAAAGATAAAACTGAGAAGACAAAGGACTCAAACGAAAAGAAGATAAATCTATGCTAGAGGCAGCAACTACAGACACTTTGAGATTCTCCAAGACATAGAGTTCCCCCAACCTACGGCCGGTCCCAATCACCCTCTGAGTGTGTTGGTCCTGTATAACACAAACAGAATCAGAAAAATACACCCAATTACCAGCCTTACACAACTGACTGACCGAAACAAGATTTAAAGCAAGTTTGGGAATGTAATAAACATCAGAGAGGACAATGTGAGGGGTAGTAACAGAACCAACACCCTCGACTGACATAGGTACAGCACTCGCGGACATAACAGAGATTGGTGAAATGGGTGACAAAGAACCAAACGATGACAAATGAGGGGACATGTGATGAGACGCACCAGAATCCAATATCCACAAGGAGGAAGGAATACCTGAGGTACTAGAAGAAACTGAACCCGAATGAGACATAGATGCTGACATGGCCGTAGGATTAGAAATGAAGAACTGTCTGAACTGTTCGAAAACCTGGGGATCCAACGCAGAAGGTGGCATAGTGCTAACAGACTCAACATCTACAGATGGTGCAGCAGCAGCGAACTGTGGAGGACGAGATGACCACGGAGGAGCACCAGATGGGCGTGACGGATACTTTTGCTGCCCATATTTCTGTTGCTGCCCAGATTGAGGCTGTTTGACCTTGTTAAGTAACAACGGACACTGAGCCTTCCAATGATTTTTCTGTTTGCAGAATGCACACTCATCAAATGGAACTTTAGGAGATTGTCGAGTCTGAGTACGTGGTGGCCTAGACTGATCAGTTGAAGCAGCAAACACGACAGGAGTAGTAGTTACTTTAGACCCTTTATCCACTTGAGACTTGATACGAGTCTCCTCTGCAATCAGTTCATGAACCACAGAATCAACAGTAGGGAGGGGAGATCGATGAAGGATTGTTCCACGTAGGCCCTCAAAGTCAGAACGTAGTGCCATCAAAAACTGAACCAAGCGTTGCTCTTCCCGTCTAGCAATGTACGGCCCAAAACCTTTTAACTCTGCAGATTCAGTAAGTGCCAATTGATCCCACAAATCCGACATGGCAGCATAAAAATCTTGAATACTGAGATTATGCTGTTGAAGAGCACGGATATCATACTCCAACTGGTACTGCTTAGCAAAATTAGACTGAGTGTACAGTCTTTCCAAATGATCCCAGACCTCCTTTGCTGAGTCATACTTAGCCAATTGCATACCAATTGACTGAGTTACAGAATTGTTGATCCAAGTGATAATCTTGGAGTTATTAGTTTCCCATAAGTCCACCAACAAATCAAAATTTTCAGTTTTATCATCGATAGGTCTTGGTTTTACTCCAGTGATATAACCCCAAATATTCTTCCCACGAAGAAAATTCTTCATGACATAACTCCAATATGCATAGTTCTTACCATCTAATTGAGTACTAATGGACTGGAGAGAATCATCCTTTCCAGTCATTGTAAACACAGCAACACACAAACAATTCAAAAAAACAAAAAGATGCAAAACCCTAGGTTGAACAATTCCGAACGAACAACAATGGCAGCAAGCAAAAGAACGAAAAACGAACAATACCAGACAGCAAACGAAGACAACAACGAATCAATCCAACCAAAAAACCCAACGAAAATAGCAAACGAATACAGCAGCAGTAGGTGCCTGCTACAAAATCTTCAACCAACAAATCAAAGGACATGGATCGAACTACCTTTGATACCATGTTAATAGAACTTTATTGAAGGGAAGAAAGGCTAAGGTTTACAATATAATCTGAAAAGCATAAAACTAACTAAAACAAGAGTAGGCTATATATACATAGCCAAGAACCTAAAGGTCCATAAACTAAAGGCCCAATAACATATGGGCTAACAGGGATGAGTTAAATTGTATCTTAATGATTTTTTTTAGCCATATACAAGGTTTGGAAACACATTTTGATTTTTTAAAAATTTCCTTAAAAGGAAAAAAGAAAAACACCTGGGGTGTGTTTGGTATGATAGAAAATGTTTTCTGAAAAATGTTTTTTTGTTTTCCCTTGTTTGGTTGTAATAAAATGTTGGAAAAATATTTTCCACAACAACTCATTTTCCTTAATTTGAGGGAAAATGACTTCCCTCATGTGCAAAGTGAAGTCATTTTCCAGAAAATGATATGACCCCACACCCACCCCTCTTCCCACCTCAACAACACTCAAATTCACATTACTCAAAAAATTTACATTACTCAGAAATATTTTTCACTGTACTTTGTTCCAATTTTTCATTGCTTGAAATACAAAAAAGTGAAGCCCGAATTTTCTTTTGTTTTCAATTTTTCCAATGCATAGAAGACGACTTACCTATGTTACTTTTGCTAATTGCATATTCCATTTTGTCATTGTTGTAGCTTGTTTCACAAGGTTGAATAAGCTTGTCATTTCATTGTATTTTTATTGATTGTAGTATCTTGAGATTGTCTTGCCAAAATGTTAAAAAGTGTCTCATATGCTTGCTAATTAGTAGTTGCTTAAAATTTAGTGACTTGTAGTATTTTAGTAATCGATATTGATATTATTTGCTATGCTTAAATTAGTTCTTACAAATTATTGAGTTGCTAGAGACAGTGATATATATACTAGTTAACAGTTAATAGTATTTTCTAAAAATATTTTTTCACTCGACAACCAAACACTAGAAAATATTTTTCTAAAAATTATTTTCTACTCACCAATCAAACATTATAAAATATTTTTCGGAAAATAGTTTTCACTCGCCAATCAAACATGAGAAAATAAATAGAAAATCAATTTATTTTTCAGGAAAACTTTTACCAAGAAAATATTTTCCATCATACCAAACACACCCCTGGTGACATCTAATTTTTCTTCTTCTTTCAATAGAAAAATGGCCTTTAGGGTGCGTTTGGTCGGAAGGAAAAAAATTTTCAAGTTTCTCATGGTTGATTGACTTGAATCTTTAGAAAATATTTTTCAAATAGACTTATTGTCACGATTCAAATAACGGTTTCGCACGGAGACTATTCTAATTCACCTAGATAGAAGAAGCATTACCACCCATTTCAAAAACACATGTGAAGTTGCTATAAATAATTTCATTAAATATTTCAAAATTTGATGAATGATACAATCATGTCCAAAACTAGGTGTCAATAGTGTAAGAACTATTAATATAATCCAAGAGTCAAATGCATCGAAAAAATAACCACAAATGAATGATATCTGTCTTTGAATACTAATAAAGAGATAACTACTAAAGAAAGATAAAAGTGAAATTCGGACGTATGAATGTCCAACCGCTACCTTGAAACCTCCAATAATTTCCCGAGTCAATCAAGATAAGGCGCACTCGAGCTAGGACCTGCACCAAAAAGGAGCAGTAAGAATGAGTACGGTCCACTTGTACTCAGTAGGTATCATACGCCGACCAAGCAAAGTAGTAAATAAAGCAAATAAAATATACACTAAGGGCATGTCACCTGCAATCGGAAAATATCCCACAACGGTAGCTCACACTGCTTGCACTAACAGTTCTAATATATCTCACATATATTACAACAACACACCAAGATATAGAACACAAGTATACATTATGTCACATATATATAGAATAAGAGAGAGAACATGTAGAAAAAAAATCATCAAATACAAGTAAAGGAAGGTAAGACAAATACATAGATGACAAGTCAATAAGGTAATACAACACAACATAAACACAGTAAAGTAAGTGCAATGTGTATGATGATGATGCACGAGGTCGTTGCACAATCCCCGTATACACCTACGGAGGCAAGCCTCCCAACGCAGGACCCATGGAGGGTTCATCAACTCGTATAAAATCCACATATCTCATATCTCTTTTCTAGCACATCCCTCGAAAAGGATTTTATAAGGTGTTATAATATCTTTTAAAAAGATGTTGCCAGTGTTTCTCAGATGTTGCCACGGTGGTATCAATGTTTCATGAATAAGTATAATATGAGGATGTAATGCTCACAACCAATCACAACGAGTATTTTCACAACCAACCACATGATATATTTCCACAATCAACCATAACGATACATTTTCACAACTACATGAGCCAATATCAACTCATTATTTTCATTTCATCCATAAATTTCCATATGTCTCACAAGCTAATAAAGTATGAATATAATCACAATACACCAATGGTACCACATTAAATATTTTAACAACACAATACAATTATTCACATGTATTCAAGGTTATCAATATCACATAGGACCCCACACGATCACACATACCACATAATAACTTTTGACATTACATCACATATAGGCCCCCACACGGGCACAACACATGAATAGCCATTTTTCATGATTAGTTTCCACCCTTAACATGTATTTTGTACCATCATTTACTACCCAACCCAGTCTGAAGAGTTAAGCCTTAGCCTACCTCGAAAGTCGAAACCGGTCCGCTACACTTGAACCTGCGACCTTACTTTTTACGAATAATCCTGAACTTTACTAAAAATATCAAATATAAAATTTACGCGTCAAGACAAAACCAACGACACCCATACTGACTACTTTTGGTTCGGGGTCAAAGAGGACCCCAAAATAGGTTTTCGAAAAAGAAGGGCAAAATCAAAAACTTTCTTCAAAAACATGTTCCTCATATTTTTAGAAACCTACAGCTGAAAACCCAAGTTAAATTGAGTCAAAAATAGGGTTCAAATCAAAGAAAAATTATTTTTGAGCTTTACCGGGTAAAATCTTTGAAATTCAGGTTAAAATCAAGAATCAGAGTTGCTTTGAACGTTAAATTGATGAAAAACTAGTAATTATAAGATAAAAATATTATTCTAGTGAAAGGAGTGAAATTTGGATTTAAAATCATGCCCTAAGATTTTTGGAGTTTTGGTGAATTTATCAAGAAATTACTAAGAAAATAGGTGAATTCTTACCTTAAATCCATAATAAAACCAAGAAATAGATGTTAATCTAACTTCTCAAGCTTCACTTTTAAGCTGTCAAACTATTTAGGGTTTAACTCTCAAAAGGCAAGATGAAAAATAAGCAAAATGGACCCAAAAACTATTTATATAGTGCAGAAAATCTGCACTAAAAGGAATAAAAAACTTCAGTTCTTTTAGAGTCCACTCCGGACTTCGACGGAGTGCCCGAAATTCGTTCGAAATCCGATACATGTAAACAAACTATGGAACCACACTAAATTCGATGTTTAGGATGCGATAGCGATATCATATTTTCAAAAAAGCGTCGTTTTTACAAAGTTGACCCCCGAAATCCAAAATTATAATTTTCCAAATCGAGGGTAGAAATGAGATATAGAAGCCGTAAAATTATACCAAATATGCTAACACCCTAAAATCGATATTCTGGATCTTCTGGCGAAGTCGGATTTTCCATCCGAAGTCGTTTCGATCAAATATGGGTCCCACACTCATATTTCTAATTTTCCTACTTTTCAACCAATAGGTCAAAATGAGCTCGGTGCACCGGGACCCGAACCAAAGGTCTACCTAGCCTACAATATAGATTCCGAAGTTGCCGGCTCAGTCCGTTCGGCCATCCATCGCACGGATCAAAAGATATCTACATAAGTCCAAAATAAGGCTCTCGAAGCCATAAAAAACCACAATATTGCATAAATGATACCAAAATGCATCGAAAATCATGTCAATCACTCCCACACCCCAGAAATATCATAATGCAACTACAGGGAGGGGTAAAACAATAAAGTCACACAAAATCACAAATTTAACATATTTCATCAAATTTTTAGGTCGTTACATGTCCACCAATAAAAAATCTAGTTCATCCTCGAACTAAGGAAAGGAAATACCTGGATCAATGAAAAGCTAGGGATAGGAACTATGCATATCAGACTCAACCTCCTAAGTAGCTTCATCTACAGGTCGATGTCGCCACTGGGCCTTAACCACAGAGATCACTCTAGAGCGCAACCGCCTAACATCCCTAGCCAAAATTGAAACTGATTCCTCAACAAAGGACAGCCACTCATCTAACTGAACTGACTCCCAATGAATGACATGAGACTTATCAGGAATATAGTGACGAAGAATAGAAACATGAAAAACTAGATGAAGAGCTGATAGATCAGGGGGCAAAGCCAACTCATAAGCCGCATCAACAATAGTCCGAAGAATCTCTAATGGACCAATATACCTAGGGCTAAGCTTGCCCCTCTCCCCAAATCTCATCACACCCTTCTAGGGTGAAACTCAAAGAAAAACACGATCACCAACACCAAATCGCAAGGCATGAAGTCTACGATCAGCATAACACTTCTGCCTACTTTGAGCCGCTCTAAGTCTATCCTGAATGATCCGGACCCTATCCAAAGACTCACGAAGCAAGTTCGTACTTCGAGGTCTCACCTCTAAAATATTGAACAAACCTACTAAAGATCGACAACGCCTACTATACAGCACCTCAAAAGGAGCCATATCCTAAGTTGCTCGGACTCTCCAAAAATATTGCTGCACCCGTGTCGAATCCTTAAAAAATACCTATCTTTGAAGTATCTGACACGCATCCGTAGATATTTTTGAAGAGTCTAAGCAACTTAGGCTATATCAATACTGTAATGGTAGCTATTATTATATGCAAACTCTGCTAAAGCCAAATGTTGCTCCCACTGGCCACCAAAATCCATCACGCACGCGCGGAGCATACTCCAAAACCTGGATAATCCGCTCTGACTGGCCATCAGTCTGGGGTGAAATGCTATGCTAAGATCAACCTAAGTACCCAACTCATCCTGAAAAGTCTTCCAAAAGTGAGATGTGAACACAAAACCTCAATATGGAATAATGAACACCAACGCACCATGCAGACGCATAATCTCATGAATGAAGATATAGGCTAAACTCTCAACACTGAATGAGACCTAAACCGGAGTAAAATGAGCTGACTTGGTCAATCGACCCATGATAACCCAAACACTGTCAGAACTATGAGATGTAAGAGGAAAACCAGTCACAAAGTCCATAGTGATCTGTTCCCACTTTCACTCGAGGATGGGTAACCTCCGAAGCAACCCACCAAGCCTCATATGCTCGACCTTCACCTACCGACAACATAGGCAACGAGACATAAAATCTGCCATATCTTGACTCATACCACCCCACCAGTAGTGTTGTCTCAAATAACGATACATCTTAGTCACACCTGGATGGATAAAATATCTGGAATAATGGGCTTCCTCTAAGATCAACCTAATCCAATCACCACTCTCGGCACTCAAACTCAACCCTCAATTCTCAAAACTCCATTTAAATCAAGTGAGGCTTCCTTATCCTCCCCACTCAACACTTTAGCTTGAATCAACCTAAATCTAACATCATCAAACCAATGAGCTCAAATCTGCTCCATCAAAGAAGATCTATCCTCCATAAATGCCAAAGCACGCCCAGGTGTCTAAATATCAAGCCTAACCACCTGATTAGCTAAAAACTGAACCTCTAAGACCAAAAGCCTCTCTTAGGTCAAAAGATGTGCCAAGCTACCCATGCTAGTCAACTTTCGGCTCAAGGCATCCACAACCACATTAGCCTTGTCCAGATGATAGAGGATAGTCAAGTCATAATCCTTAAGTAACTCAAGCCAACGGTGCTGCCTCATATTAAGATCGCGCTGGGTGAAGAAGTATTGAAGGCTACGATGATCTGAGAAGATCTCACAAGGACTCCATACAAGTAGTGCCTCCACAACTTCAAGGCAAACACAACTGCGCACTACTCCAAATCATGGGTGGGATAATTCCTCTCACGAGGCTTCAACTGACGAGATGTATATGCAATCACCTTGTCCTCCTACATCAACACAACACCTAATCCAACATCGGAAGCATCATAAAATATGGTAAAGCCCACCCCTCCTTGGACAAGCCAATTTAGGAGCTGAAGTCAACAAGTCCTTGAGTTTTTAGAAGCTCGCCTCACAAGCATTAGACCACTAGATGAAAATCTTTTTCTGAGTCAACTTAGTCAAATGAGATGCAATGGGTGAAAAACCCTTAACAAAACACCGATAATAACTTACTAAGATAACAAATCTCTGAATTTCGATGGCAAAGTAGGTCTAGCCCAATCACGAACCGCTGCAACCTTGGCTGGATCAACCATAATACCTTCCTTAGTAACTACATAACCCAAGAAAGAAATAGACTCCAACCAAAACTCAAACTTAGAAAACTTGGCATACAACTTCTCATCCTTCAATCTCTAAAGCATAATCTACAAATGATCCTCATGCCCAACCTTACGTTTGGAATAAACCAAGATATCATCTATAAATACAATAACAAAGGAGTTAAGATACAGTCAAAATACTCGGTTCATTAACTCTATGAATACAGCAGGGGCATTGGTCAACCCGAAGGACATGACCAAGAATTCATAATGACCATATCGAGTCTGAAAAGCTATCTTCGGAATATCCGAAGCTCTAATCCTCAACTGGTGATAACCGGACCATAAATCAATTTTTAAAAACACCATAACACCCTAAAGCTGATCAAACAAATCATCAATACGAGGAAAATGATACTTATCCTTAACTGTCACCTTATTCAACTGCAGATAATCAATTCACATCCGCATAAACCCATCTTTTCTCTTGACAAACAAGACAGATGCACCTCAAGGTGAAATATTAGGTCGAATAAATCCCTTATCCAATAACTCTTGCAACTGATTCTTCAGTTCCTTTAGCTCTTGTAGAGCTATCCTTTAAGGAGGAATAAAAATGGGCTTGGTGCTTGACTCAACATCAATAATAAAATCAATATCTCGATCTGAAGGCAAACTAGGCAAGTCCATAGGAAACACCTCCATAAACTCATGGACAATACGGACAGAATCCAAGGAATGAGGCAAAACAACACGTGTTTCACGAATATGGGCCAAGTAAGATAAATATCCCCTCTCAATCAATTTATGATCCTGAACATAAGATATAATCCTCTTAATACCCAAACGAAGTGTACCCTTCCAAGTTATCCTTGTCACACCAGCCAAAACTAAAGTCACAATCTTAGAAAAATAATCTAGGACAATATGATAAGGATCCAACCAATCCATTCCTAAAATAACATCAAAATCGATCATATCTAACACAAGTAAGTCTACCAAAGTCTCACACCCGGCAAAAGTCACAACACAAGATCGATGTACCTAATCCACCACTAAAAATCACCTACCAGGGTGGATACACAAATAGGCATGGTAAGAGGCTCACTAACAGAATATAAAACCTAATAAAAATATACAGACACATAGGAGAAAGTCGATCCGGGATCAAATAATACAGATGCAGGTCTGAAACAAACGGGGACAATACCTGAGATCATAACATCTGAAGCCTCCGACTCAGATTTGATTGATATAGCGTAATACTATCCATGACTACCAACTGCTGAGTAGCCCCATGACCACCAACGCGGTCTCTATCATCCCTACCTCTTGCACCTTTGGTAGAACCCTTACCTCTTACAGCTGAAATAGAAGTAGCTCAAAACACACTGCGAGAACAGTCCTTGACCACATGGCCAATCTCATTACACACATAGCAACCTCTATGACCAGTCTCAATAAGAGAAAGTACAACTGAGCCTGAACGGCCACCCTGAACAGCTGAACTAACAGATCCACCAACTGAACTCTATAAAATCACCTGCACTGGCTTACCATGGTTCCACGAGACTTCTAAATTCTCTACCTTGATAGGTCTGACTCCTAAACTCACTAAAACATCGCACCTTCTTGGCGCCTCCCTGAGATTCACTAAGAATACCTTCTGTCATCTTAGCATAATCTATAATACTCTAACAAAAGTTCCTAAACACAATCATCTGAGACGTAGCCAACTGAAGAGAGACTACCAAACCATTCACAAACTTTTAAATCTTCTCAAACTCGATGGAAATACTATCATAAGAATATCTGGATAGGGTATGAAAACATGCCTTATACTCAAAAAACTGTCATGGAGTCCTACTCCTAATGATCAAACTCATCCCATATATAATCTCTCAAACTAAAAAGCACAAATCTCTCCAGAAAGGCATCAACAAACTGATCCCATGACAACCCAGGAGCATCAACAAACCTACAACTGACAAATGATCTCCACTAATTTCTCACAGCATCTCTAAACTGATAAGTAGTATAAGCCACACCATCCGTGCAGAAAGAGTGAAACACAACTCAGAACACAAGATATGAAAGAATTCGTACGATAAGGAATAAAATAAGGAAGATTTCCCAAAGATATCCTATATCCTCTCGAAGATAGATACGGACGTCTACATACCGATCTGTCGGACTCTATTAAATATCTTGTTCTTACATCGTTGAGACCTATGAAACTTAGTTGCTCTGATACCAATTTGTCATGACCCAAAAACGAGGGTCGTGATGGCACTTGTCGCGGCATACCTTAACAAGTAAGCCTAACACACAAACTGATACGAAAAAAGAAAAAGACAAAAGTTTTCTACTGTAAGACTTCTAGAACGAAGCCGAACCATATAAGTAATCATAACAATGCGGAAAGAACTTATCCAAAATACCAATCATGCCCAAAACCAGATGTCAATAGTGTAAGAACTACTAATATAATCTAAGAGTCAAATGCATCGAAAAAATAACCACAAATGAATAATATTTGTCTCCGAATACTAATAAAGACATAACTACTATGGAAAGATAGAGGTGAATTTCGAAAGCATGAATGTCCAACCGCTACCTTGAAAGAGCCAGTAATCACCTGAGTCAATTAAGATGAGACGCACTCGAGCTAGGACCTGCACCGAAAGAGCACAGTAGGTATGACTACGGTCCACTTGTACTCAGTAGGTATCATACGCCGACTAAGAAAAGTAGTAAATAAAGCAAACAAAATATACACTAAGGGCACGTCACTTGCAATCAGAAAATATCCCACACCGCTTGTACTAACAGTTCTAATATATCTCACATATATTACAAGAACACACCAAGATATAGAACACAAGTATACATTATGTCACACATAAATAGAATAAGAGAGAGAACATGTAGAAATAAGATCATTAAATACAAGTAAAGGAAGGTAAGACAAATACATAGATGACAAGTCAATAAGGTAATACAACACAACATAAACACAATAAATTAAGTGCAATGTATATGATGATGATGATGCACGAGATCGTCGCACAACCTCCGGGATTGTCGCACAATCCCCGTATACACTTACGGAGGCAATTCTCCCAACGTAGGACCCATGGGGGGTTTGTCAATCCGTATACAATCCACATATCTCATATTTTCTTTTCATCACATCCCTCGAAAAGGGTTTTATAAGGTGTTATAATATCTTTTAAAAAGGTGTTGCCAGTATTTCTCAGATGTTGCTACGTTGGTACCAATATTTCATGAATGAGTATGGTATGAGGATGTAATGCTCACAACCAATCACAATGAGTATTTTCACAACCAACCACATGATATATTTCCACAACCAACCATAATGATACATTTCCACAATCACATGAGCCAATATCCACTCATTATTTTCGTTTCATCCATAAATTTTCATATTTCTCATATGCCAATAAAGTATCAATATAATCACAATATACCAATGGTACCACATTAAGCATTTTAACAACACAATACAATTATTCACATGTATTCAAGGCTATCAATATCACATAGGACTCCACACGGTCACACATACCACATAATAACTCAATTTCGACAATTACATCACATATAGGCCCCCACACGGGCACAACACATAAATAGCCATTTTCATGATTATTTTTCACCCTTAACATGTATTTTGTACCATCATTTACTACCCAGCCTGTCTGAAGAGTTAAGCTATAACCTACCTTGAAAGCCGAAATCGGTCCGCTACACTTGAACCCACGACCTTATATTTTACGAACAATCTCGAACTCTACTAAAAATATCAAATATGAAATTTACGCTTCAAGACAAAACCAACGACACCCATATTGACTACTTTTGGTTCGGGGTAAAAAAGAACCTCCAAAATAGATTTTCGAAAAAGAAAAGCAAAATCAAAATTTTACTTCAAAAACATGTTCCCCATATTTTTAGGAACCTACAGCTGAAAACCCAAGTTAAATCGAGTAAAAAATGGGGTTCAAATCAAAGAAGAATTATTTTTGAGCTTTACCGGATAAAATCTTTGAAATTCGGATTAAAATCAAGAATTAGAGTTGTTTTGAAGGTTAAATTGATGAAAAACTAGTAATTATAAGATAAAAATATTATTCCAGTGAAAGGAGTGAAATTTGGATTTAAAATCATGCCCTAAGATTTTTGGAGTTTTGGTGAATTTATCAAGAAATTACTAAGAAAATGGGTGAATTCTTACCTTAAATCCATAATAAAACCAAGAAATAGATGTTAATCTAACTTCCCAAGCTCCACAAGCTTCACTTTTAAGCTGTCAAACTATTTAGGGTTTAACTCTCAAAAGGCAAGATGAAAAATAAGCAAAATAGACTCAAAAACTATTTATATAGTGCAGAAAATCTGCACTAAAAGGAACAAAAAGTTGCAGTTTTTTTTTAAAGTCCACTCCGTACTTCGACGAGGTGCCCGAAATTCATTTGAAATCCGATACATGCAAACGAACTATGCAATCACACTAAATTTGATGTTCCGGACACGACGGCGATATGAGATTTTCAAAAAATATCATTTTCACAAAGTTGACCCCCGAAATTCGAAATTATAATTTTTCAAACCGAGGGTAGAAATGAAATTTAAAAGTCGTAAAATCATACCAAACAGGCCCTAAAATCTACATTTCGGATCTGCTGGCGAAGTCAGATTTTCCATATGAGGTCGTTTCGATCAAATGTAGGTCCCACGCTTAATTTTCCAACTTTCCGATCAATAGGTCAAAATGAGCTCAGGTGCATGGGAACCCAAACCAAAGGTCTACCTAGCCTAAAATGTATATTCCGAAGCTGCTAGCGCAGTCTGTTTGGACATCCGTCGCATGGATCAAAAGATATCCAGATAAATCTAAAATAAGGCTCTCGAAGTCATCAAAAACCACAATATTGCATAAATGATACCAAAATATATCGAAAATCATGTCAATTACTCACACACCTCAGAAATATCATAATGCAACTACCAGGATAGGTAAAATAGTCAAATCACATAAAATCACAAATTTCACATATTTCATCAAATTTTTAGGTTGTTACAATAACCTACCTCTCAACGTTACTTACCAATCTAGCCACTTATCTATCGTCTATTCAATTAATAAGCCTAATGATATATATTTTATTAAAAACATCAAGGTAATTAATAAACTATTCCAGTTGACTCAAAAAACCTAGCCAAACGCACCACTTAATAACAAGCATTCAACCATTAATCTGTGTAGTAATTTCACTTATAACAAATCAAATCAAGCAATTGTGGTTCACCTTTCTCCAAGCAATCAAGTAGACAGGAATCATTTACAAGTACAATACTCAACTTAAGTCAACTAACATAACTCATAAACAAACAACTCAATCTTGTCAGAAATACATCTATATTGTATTTTAACAAACATTAACTCAGTTCAAATACTATGTTAATATTCCAGACCACACAAGGATCTAAAATGATAAACAACAATATAGTTCACTCAATAAACTGTCAAATTCTCCAATATTATGTACACATATGTTAAGGATTTTATATATGCCCATTAGCCATGGTTTGTAGGAAACAAACTAAGTTTATGTACCAAATAACTCAGATAACTAGTGTCTGCCCCATTATCCCAAACTAAGTGCTATGCCACCGTTATTTCAACTTCTCTACCCTTATACTCCCGAAAATTCACCAATTTCATGATGATCAACCCTTACTGATTCATCTCATATTATCGAAAATTATTATAACATGTACAATCACATAATGAGAGAATTCAACCACACTTACAAATCAAGCAATTCATTTTTTTTAACATAATCTCATTACAAGTGATCAAACCAACTTGTATATATACATTCAATAAGTTTAACATTGAAAAACATGTATTGCAAGAAAGCGGACAAATAGATCGATTAACATGCACCCATAAATCAACTTGAATTTAACTCCAATTCAATATTATTACATTATCTACCTCCGCCAATAATAGTACTTGGGTCGATTACACCTATAATCAAGTAAACGCAGTTTCAATTTAGACTGACCTTCTATTTATAAATACCAGTAATACATGCAACTCCCTCTAACTATAACACCTTTATTTCCCCCACTCCCATATTAACACTACGACATCACCATGCTACCCAATTGTCCAACTGAACAAAGACTGAAACATCAAACATCAACCCTACTAATACTTGATTCATTTAACTACAACATGTGAAGCATAACAAGTCCATTTTTACTCACTAATCGATGTGACATGCACAAAGAATAATAGGATAGCATTAGTGACAATTCAACACCTTATTCAGGAATACTAATTTCATTTACATAATCCTAGTTTACTTGTTTTATCAATCCAAACACTTTTCCTATAGGCCTAAGAATGAAATATCTTGTCAATCTATGTTATGCATGCATTTTCTAATAGAGGTCTACTACTCAGCAACATCTAGCCTACCTGAGCGCCAAGTAGCTGTTACAAAAGCATGCAATTACAAGCCTTGCACCATTTTTAGCAAACTCTGGCGTGAAAACCTCAAGAATTCATCAGATTTGCCCCTTCTAATCGTATTCATTCTTCTTTGTCATTCCAAAACCTCAAGGCAATCCTAAAGGATTTTCAGAATAATGTCCTGCCCTGGTTTAAAACTGAAAAGAAAAAAGGTTTCTATTTTTGGACGCTCACTATAGTGGACGATTGACAGCTACTGCTTCCCCACTATAGCGGAATGACATCAACTCATTCTTCAGAATTTTCGTACTTTGAATTCGTTGAATCTTAGTCTTTAAGAACCTTTAACAGAATTCTCATACCCGGATCCCTTTGAATGTGGTAATTTTAGTAATGACAGAACGGGTTATTGCATTTATTTTCCTTTAATACAAGGAATATGACCTCCCTTTATTAATTAAGAAAAATATTTTTCAAAACTCTGTTTCAACCTCATCACTTGACTCCTGATTCTCGACCCGATTCCCAAGTCTTGACTCCCAACTATAAAGCGCAACCCAACTTCCTACCTCATCTTAATTTTGATTTGGGTCTCGACTCCTGACAATGACCTCAATCCGACTTTTGACTTCATCCCCAAACTCGAGTCAAGATTGAGTCCTGAATTAGCATCAAGGTCGAGAGACGGGTCTTGAGTTTGAATAGGGAGTTGAAATTAGCAGTTATGGTCCATTTAGGATTGAAAATTAGGATCGGGGTGGTATTGAATCGAGGTTGGGAGTCGATCTCGGGTATGGGTACTAATAGTCTGTTTGACCAACCTTATTTTTTCTCTAAAAGTGCTTATTTTAAAAAATTTAAGGTGTTTGAGAATAAGTGTTTTTGGAAAGTAACATCAGAGCAGTTTTTCATAAGCTAAACAAAGAGCTTCTCCCCAAAAATACTCTTTTAAAAAACACTTTTGATAAAAATATACTACTTAAAATCACTTTAAAAGCTAGGTCAAACAATATTTGTTGCTTAAAAGTATTTTTTAAAATTTATTGGTCATACGCAAACTAATTCTCACGAAAAATCTATATTTATAATCTATAATCTATAATATATTAAAAGTGTAAAACCCTTAGAAAAATGATTTGAACTTTTTGTCCTTCATTAAAAAACTCTTCTTTAGACAAAACTGTCTTTTCACTATTTTGTTTACTTTATTATTAATTATTTTTTATTATATTAACTAGACTTCCTACAATATATAAGACTCCTAAAATATATGGTAGGAGAATTAATTAATATTTTCCTTTCTACTGTTCAATTAGAAAAATACTCTTAAAATAGGACTTTATTAAGAAAATACTTCTGTAAATATTGAGATGTACGTTAAACTAGAAAACAAACCGGATTGCCTATTGGGAGAATATGATTGATGCTTATCTAACTTGATTCGATTGATGCTCATCCTTTAGGGTCAAAATTTTTGCTCAGATAAGAATTAGTTGGATCAAAATCGAAGCTTTGTGATCACTATTATATATTTTTTTATAGTTTACAGGTCGTAGATATATGTCAGTTGATTTTGAAGAATTTCTTGTGTAAGAGTTAGATTTAATTGTATTGTTTTGATATCTTTATTATCTTATTATTTTATTTTAATTTACAGATGCTAGATGAATGTGGGTCGGCTTTGAAAATTTTCTTTAGGTAAAGGTTAGGTTTAATTGTATTATCGTAATATCTCTATTAATTTGTCATTTTGTGGTTGTTTACAGTTCGTAGATGAATCTCGATCGGCTTTGAGAAATTTTTGTGTGTAAAATGTAAGTTTAATTGTATTGTTTTGATATCACTTTTATCGTATTATTTTGTTGCAGTTTACAAGTGATAGATAAATATTGGTCGGCTTTGAGAAACTTTTTATGTAAAGGTTAGGTTTAGTTGTATTATTTTGATATCTTTATTCGTATTATTTTGTTATTGTTTACAGGTGGTAGATTAGTGTCAGACGGCTTTGAAAAAATTTTTGTGTGTAAAGATTAGATTTAATTGTTTTATTTTGATGTCTCTATCATTGCATTATTTTGTTGCAATTTACAAATAGTAGATGAATAATATCGATCGACTTTTAAAAATATTTTTGGTGAAGGTAAGGTTTAATAAATAAATTCTCCATCTTTACATACTTAAAAGATATTAAATTTAATTATTATATTCATCTTTATTATTTAAACAAATATCCTATTTAGTGTAATATTACACGCACAAGACGCGTACACCTAAACTAGTACTTTTAAAAAAAATGCTTATTAAAATAAACTAATTTTAAAAAATTAACCAAACAAATTAGAAGTTGGATCCCTGTCGGGTTCCGTTGTTGAGATTATACCTAAACTAGAAGTGCAAGGCCCGTGTCAGCACGGGCCCACTATTAGAACATGTGGATTGTAATTTTTAAGTTTTAGGATTTATCTTGGAGTGGAAAGTTTGGGCAGTAGAATATTTTCATTAGTATGATGAGCTGAGGGGATCACAATTGAAACCTTTTTTTAACCTTCTTGTTGAATTTTGCGATCAGAAATATAAAGAAAGAATAGGCGTAAATCTGATGAAATAGCTTAAATCAAATATCCAGCAAATTATTGATTTTCAATATCGCAAAGATTAAGAATCATGTAAACTTACCCGATAAAGATAATACACAGCTTAGATTCGCTATTGTTTTGTTTAATTATTATTTTTAACACAAGAAAAGAGTGTTGTTTTTTAATAGAGAAGGAAGAGTTGAGATTTTCTTTTCTTTATTTTATTTTTAAAACAGAGAAATGTTAATTAATATTGAGGAGTTGTAAAAACTTGAGAAAGATGGCTTAACATATTTGATAGAAAATTTGCTAATGTTAAGAAAATGCGAAGTATTTGGTAGCAAATTTGTGATAGATACACGTTTTTGTACCTAAATTTACTTTATTTATATTTAAATTAGTTTGTAACAATCTTTTGCAAATAATCTTTATACTTCTTTTCTTTAATTTCTTCAAATAATAGTAATAAAATTTACTTATGTTTTATTCTTCTCACACTTTACTACATACATTTTATCCTCTTTAAATCTCATTATGCTATTTTACCCTTTTTAAACATCACTGTACATTAAAATCACAATTGAAGCAGCTGAAGCAGAAATCAGTCAATTTTTAAAATTTTTTTTGTTAATTATTGTTATTTACAGTACTTTTTATTTCATTTTCAAATAATATATGTTGTTTTATATCTTCTTCTGTCCCGTCTTAACTTATGTGGCACTAATATAATTTTGATAGTCAATCAAATATTTTATGTTGACATATCATTTTGTTATTCTTATTTTTGACTTATAATAAGGAGTGATATAGTAAAATCATCGTTCGAAAGATGAAAATTTAATTTAAAACATTAAGAGTTGATTTCACATTTTATGCCTATTTTATTTTTTATTAAATATTATTTATTTTCTTAATACCTAGATGACTCATAATAATTAATTAAGAGCGATTGATTATGTTATTACTATAAAAATTAATATAATTTTATCATATCCAATAGTAATCATCAATAATTCATCGGAATAGTATATTAATTATATACGGGATGCTATATTTGCATATGCAAAGTATGATATTATTAAACATTATTGGATAGTGCATTATATTTATCTTTCACAATAATAAAATTTTACTATATATTTTTCTTTATTTCTTTTTAACTTGATACATATTGACCCAACACAAATTCTAAGAAAATATTCATTAGAAATTTATTTTATTAAATTAAATTTATTAATTTTGTATATTAGTATTTCTATATAAGAAGAAAAAAATAATTTTAAAATTTAAATTTACTAAAATAAATAAATAAATAAAAAGATTAATTTTCTATATAAAAGTCAATTAAAATAATAAAATTGATTTACTTTAAATATTTAGTTGCAATGAATTAAGATAATTTTTTATTTTAAGTCAATTAAAATAATAAAATTGATTTGCTTTAAATATTTAGTTGCAATTAATTAAGATAATTTTTTATTTTGTCATTATTTATGTTGTACCAATAAAATTTTGAGAGTTGAATAGAACTTTTCTTTATTTAAAAAAAAGTATTTTAACTTGTTAATTATTGTGATTTATAATAATTTTTACGTAATTATCAAATAATATATTTACTCTTTGTGTCCCAATTTATGTGGCTTCGATATAATTTTGACAGTCAACTAAAATTTTTATATATCTTTTAAATATTTTAAGTTGTTAATTATTATGATTTGCAGTACTTCTTATTTTATCTCAATTTATGTGGCATTGCTAAAATAATGAGAGTCAATAAAATTTTTATATGTCTTTTAAATATTTTAAGTTATTAATTATTGTGATTTGTGGTAACAAATTAGTTTTGAACATTATAGTCAATTAAAAAAATAAAAAAAAATTACTTCCAATATGTAGTTATATTTAATTAATATAAATTAATAGAATATATTAAATATTTAAACAATTATAATGAAATAATGAAATTATTATATATTGGGATATGATATGTGATTAAATGGGAGTAGAAGGGTATTTTGATAATTACGTGAGAGGTGGTGGAAACCACCTCTTTTATATAACTAGAGGAGCATGACCCGTGTTAGCACGGGCCCAACATTAAGATATTTATTTGTCTTTTCAATCTTGATATATTTAAATAAATTTTTTTAAAAAAAGGATTGCATATGTTTTCTAGTATTCATTCGGAATCTAGCAGGAGTTCAACATATGTTATTTTAATATGTATTTAGATAATTTAAGTTGTTAGCTATTGTAACTTATAATATTTTTTTATGTAATTTTCAAATTAATATACGTTACTTTTCTTGTCCAAATTTTTGTGACATTGATAGTCAATTATATTTTAAAAATAATTTAAGTTGTTAATTATTGTGATTTATAATACTTTTCTTCTATTCCAATTTCAGTGACACTAATATAATTTCAAGAGTCGACCAAATATTTTATATCTTTTAAATTTTTTTAAGTTGTTAATTATTGTGATTTCTAGTATTTTTCATGTAATTTTTTTGAAATATATAACATATTATTTTTTAAAAAAATATTTTAAGTTGTTAACTATTGTAATCTATAATACTTTTTATGTAATTTTTGAATAAGATATGTTACTCTCTTTGTCCAGAGTTTTGTGTCAACGATAGCCAATTATATTTTTTAAATAATTTAAATTTTTAATCATTGCGATTTATAATATTTTTTCTATTTCAACTTATATGGCACAATGCTTAAATGACCATAATAATTAATTAGGAGTGATATAATAAAATCACAACTTAAGCAGCGAAACATAAATGTCTTAAATGACTTACAACAACTAATTAGAAGTGACATAGCGAAATTACTATAAAAATACTTGTGAAAAATTTAAGTGGACCTCATATAAGATGTCAAGTTAATTTAAAACATCAAGAGTTAATTTATCATTTTTATATCTATTTTATTTCTATTAAATATTATTAATTTTTTAATACTTAAATGAATTATAATAATTAATTAGGGGTGATATTTAGTAAAACTATGGTTGAAGCAGACATGTCATAAATGTCTATTTTACTTTTATTTATTAAATATTATTAATTTTTTAACATATAAATGACTTATAATAATTAATTAGGAGTGATATAATAAAATCACGATTGAAGCAACTTAATAAGACATGTTATAAATGTTTATTTAATGTTTTTAATTAAATATTAATTATTTTGAATATATAAATAACTTATAATAATTAATTGTAGGTGATATAGTAAAATCACGGATTCAATATTATTAATTTTTCAATATATCAGTGACTTATAATAATTAATTACGGGTGATACATTAAAATCACGATTGAAGCAGCTGAAACAGAAATCAATCAATTTTTAATTTTTTTGTTAATTATTATTATTTACAATGCTTTTTATTTTATTTTCAAATAATATATGTTGCTTTATATCTTCTTCTGCACCGTCTCAATTTATGTGGCACTAATATAATTTTGATAGTCAATCAAATATTTTATGTGGACATATCATTTTGTTATTCTTACTTTTCTAATACATAAATGACTTATAATAAGGAGTGATATAGTAAAATCATTGTTCGAAATTACTATAAAAATAGCGACATAGCGAAAACTAATTAGAAGTGACATAGCGAAATTACTATAAAAATACTTGTGAAAAATTTAAGTGGACCTCATATAAGACGTCAAGCCAATTTAAAACATCAAGAGTTAATTTATCACTTTTAGATCTATTTTATTTCTATTAAATATTATTAATTTTTTAATACTTAAATGACTTATAATAATTAATTAGGGGTTATTTAGTAAAACTATGGTTGAAGCAGACATGCCATAAATGTCTATTTTAATTTTATTTATTAAATATTATTAATTTTTTTAACATATAAATGACTTATAATAATTAATTAGAAGTGATATAATAAAATCACGATTGAAGCAACTTAATCAGACATGTTATAAATGTTTATTTAATGTTTTTAATTAAAAATTAATTATTTTTAATATATAGATAACTTATAATAATTAATTGTAGGTGATATAGTAAAATCATGGATTCAATATTATTAATTTTTCAATATATAAGTGACTTATAATAATTAATTACGGGTGATACATTAAAATCACGATTAAAGCAGCTGAAGCAGAAATCAGTCAATTTTTTTTTGTTAATTATTGTTATTTACAGTACTTTTTTTTCATTTTCAAATAATATATGTTGCTTTATATCTTCTTCTGCACCGTCTCAATTTATGTGACACTAATATAATTTTGATAGTCAATCAAATATTTTATGTTGACATATCATTTTGTTATTCTTACTTTTCTAATACATAAATGACTTATAATAAGGAGTGATATAGTAAAATCATCATTCGAAAGACGAAAATTTAATTTAAAACATTAAGAGTTAATTTCGTATTTTATGTCTATTTTATTTTTCATTAAATATTATTTATTTTCTTAATACCTAGATGACTCATAAAAATTAATTAAGAGCGATTGATTATGTTATTACTATAAAAATTAATATAATTTTATCATATCCAATAGTAATCATCGATAATTCACTGAAATAGTATATTAATTAAATACGGGATGCTATATTTGCATATGCAAAATATGATATTATTAAACATTATTGGATAGTGCATTATATTTATCTTTCACAATAATAAAATTTTACTATATATTTTTCTTTATTTCTTTTTAACTTGATAGATATTGATCCAACACAAATTCTAAGAAAATATTCATTAGAAATTTATTTTATTAAATTAAATTTATTAATTTTTTACTTTAAAAATTTAAAGTTAAGTTTAAATATTAGTATTTTTATATAATAAAAAATAATTTTAAAATTTAAATTTAATAAAATAAATAAAAAATAAAAAGATTAATTTTCTATATAAAAGTCAATTAAAATAATAAAATTGATTTACTTCAAATATTTAGTTGTAATTAATTAAGATAATTTTTTATTTTATCATGATTTATGGTGCACCGATAAAATTTTGAGACTTGAATAGAACTTTTATCTATTTTTTAAAAAGTATTTTAACTTGTTAATTATTGTGATTTATAATAATTTTTACGTAATTATCAAATAATATATTTACTCCTTGTGTCCTAATTTATGTGGCTTCGATACAATTTTGAGAATCAACTAAAATTTTTATATATATTTTAAATATTTTAAGTTGTTAATTATTATGATTTGCAATACTTTTTATTTTATCTCAATTTATGTGGCATTACTAAAATAACGAGAGTCAATAAAATTTCTATATGTCTTTTAAATATTTTAAGGGTTTAAATATTTAATATAATCTATTAATTTATATTAATTAACTATAACTAATATTGAAAGTAATTTTTTTTATTTATTTAATTAGCTAACATGTTTAAAACTAATTTGTTTCCACAAATTATTACGATGAAATAATGAAATTATTATAAATTAGGGCATGATATGTAATTAAGTGAGAGTGTTGAAATTTTTTGATAATTGCTTGAGAGATGGTCGAAACCACCTCTTCTATATAATAGAAAAGAAATATAATTATAATAGAAGAAAAAAAAGAAATATTGGTGGATAATATTTTCTTTTTACTAATCAAGCATCATAAAATAAGTAGAAAATAAATTATCTTCTAAAAAAAATATTTTCCTCCTTACCAAACACAGAAAGAGCAAGAAACTTCTGTTGTTGCTTACACACGAGACCTTTTAGCCGCCTCAAGTGCACAACAATTTAGTAATCCTTTAGTACTAATTAACTACTGTTTTGATCTGTTTCACTGACTAAAAGTCAAATCTTGATTCTCTGGCATTTTCTCTAACTCCCCATCTACCCACGATCACACTATTTCTTTCTTCTTAGCTGAAGCAAGAACTGATTTTTAAATTATGTTTTCTTGAAATGTCATCAGTTGTTCCCTTCCTTAAGCTGAAAAAAAAGAACTCAAAATGAGAGGAAGCTTAGCTGGTGCCCCACCTAGTCCTATTGAACCTAGACAGAGGCTCTCTGTGTCCACGTAAGTACATTACTCTACTCATTTGCTCACTTCTTGTCTCTCTTTACATATCTGGGTCTGCTTATTTTGCTGTTTTAGCATGTGGCTCGAGTTGGGTTTTTAGTTTATGTTATGGGAAATGGAGTTAAACTAAGATAGATTTCAATGGCATAAAGTTTCCTTTTTTTTTTTTTTTGCTTACTTTTAATTAACTAAACTGAACATGATTTGGGGAAAAATCAAGTGGGCAGGTTGGGTGTTATTTTGCTTGTTTATGGATTTCCTGTTTGAGGGACTTTTGCATCCAATTGCCACCCAGATCAGAGTTTGGACGACCACTGGGTATAAGTTTACTGCTTGGGGTAGTAAATAGGTACTATCCAGTTAATTCTTGTGCCAATGGTAGATCTCGAAGCACTGGATGTCATTGATGTTTCATTGTAGTAATTCTATATCCTAAATGTGAAATGAAGAGACAAAATGAGTTTTTGATTTTACAGCATACCCAATGTAGTCCCACGGAGTAGGGTCTCGAACCACTGTTGTCATTGAAGTTTAGTTGTAGAAATTCTGTATCCTAAATGTGAAATGAAGAGACAGAATGAATTTCTGATTCTACAACATACCCAGTGTAGTCCCATAGAGTGGGGTCTGGGGAGGGTACAGTGTATGCAGACCTTACCCCTACTTCAGAGGTAGAGAGGTTGTTTCCGATAGACCCTCGGTGCAAGCTTGTATCTGATGAGAGTCTAGCCATAATAGATCACACCTTTTAGTTGTTTCGACAGCAACCCCAGATGTGAGGTAGTTATGCAACTACTTTTGTTTTATTGGATCTTATTCAGTAGGCACAAAAAAAGTGTCACATTTGTGCATGACATTTTCAGCTGATTGAGTTCTTTTCTTACGTGTATGCTCTATATATTTAGTTGTCTGACTGCTAGTACTTTTTGTTTTATCATTTCCTGTATGCTTGCTGACTCTATGGAACATTTGGGTGATGAAGACGTGCTTATCCGAGAAAAAATTAAATTAGGAGCCTTGTTGATAGCTTGTATTCAAGGTGATAATATAAGATGCAGCAATCTAGAAATGTTTGGATAATGTGCTTTTTCAACACTTCTCTTCTCTTTTATCCATCCAGACTACCTCCTTTTTTTCCTAGTACCGAAATCCTATTCCATATGAGTTTTACCTCAAAGTAGATGACTTCCAAGCACTAATGGTATCAGTATGTGTTCATATTAAGAGGAAGAGGATGTAATGGAAGCGTATCCTTTCATTCTGGCATACAGATCTTTGAGTTGAGAAAGGACATTTCCCACAATTAAACTTCATAAACGTTTTTACTATGAATGGTGGGAGATTTTTGAATCTTACAACAAGTGGTTTCTTCCACTCCGTACATTGTTAAGTTTTCTCGATAAAAAATGTGTTTCTTTCCATTCCATCTTTATCCATGTCAGGTTGGAAATGAAGCCTTTGGATTCTCAGTTTTACCTCAGCTGTCTCTTTTTCTTTACCTCTGTGAAATTAGTACAGCAGCCATTTCCTGTTTTTATATGCGAACCTCTGTTCTTTGTTTCAGCGAGGAAACAAGCAAAAGAAGGTTCTTGAGAAGTAAAGTTTTCAGAGATGGGGAGAGACCCCTTCATAGTCCCACCAAAAACAGGAATTTTAGCTGCAAGTTCCCAACTATAAAGCTCATATTGGGTGTTATTGCTCTGGTTGCAATTTGGTCACTCTGGCATTCTCCAGCAATTCATAACACGGAATACCTATCTAGTTCCGGCTCTCGGTAAGTATAGGTTGTTTTGTCTTTGTTAGTATTTTCTTATGTTAAAAGATAAACCATCAAATAAACTTTCTCAAACATTCATATCTTGGGTGCCCTTCTGGGACCCTCAGGTATAGATTTTTTGTTGATGTTTGTGTAAGAACATGATTAGTTATCAGTTGAACAGATTACTTTCTGATATTCTGATTCTTTTTCTTTGCTTCATTGACGAAAATCCTGATTCTAGGGCTGCTTTGGTGCACAGAGAGTTAAGTGGTCATTCTTCAGCTGATCAACGTTATACATCACTTTTAGATATTGACTGGGACCAAATTTCCCAAGTTATTGAGAAACTAGTCGATAGGCATGAGTATCAGGGTGTAGGGCTATTAAACTTCAATGACAGTGAAAATGATCACTGGAAGGAGTTATTACCGGACGCTGAGCATGTAATCTTGAACCTGGATCACGTCCCTAATAATATAACATGGGAAACTTTATACCCTGAATGGATAGATGAAGAAGAAGAGTTTGAGGTCCCCACTTGTCCTTCTCTACCCAAAATTCAGTTTCCGGGTAAACCAAGGATTGATCTCATAGTTGTAAAGCTTCCATGCAAGAAGTCTAAGGACTGGTATAGAGATGTAGCTCGTTTTCACTTGCAGCTAGCAGCAGCAAGGCTGGCTGCCAGTAATAAGGGGTATCATCCAATACATGTGCTTCTAGTTACTGAGCATTTCCCGACCCCCAATCTGTTCACCTGTAAAGAGTTAGTTGTACGTGAAGGCAATGCATGGCTATATGAACCTAATTTGAACACTTTAAGAGAGAAGCTCAACCTCCCTGTTGGGTCGTGCGAACTTGCAGTTCCTCTCAAGGCTAAAGGTTAGTTCTTGATGGTTACTTTTATGTCAGGACACTTAACTCTGATTCTAGTTTAACATATTTAACAAGTAAAAAACTGTTAGTCTGACCACCCTTTAATTTTACTTATTGCCCCTTGCAAGACATTGCAGGGGCAAGTTGAGTTCGGTGACATTGCTCCATCCATATTGCTCTTTCTGAACTTTAGACTAAAGTTATTTTCTGAGTAATAGTGTTATGCAAGCTGGATTTTGACATAGGATACAAATATTTGGGTTTCCTAGGGCATACCATGCACGTTCTCTTAACCCCCCCCCCCCCCTCCCCCCCTTCCTCCCCCCAACCAATCATACAGATGTTTATCTCCTCTTCTATTCATTTTCCTATTTTATTGTGTGTCTTTCATTTTCCTGTCGATTTGAGGGGGTGGGGAGTGGAATAAGCAGTTGAGCACCGTTTTATTAGCCCATTTAAAATGAAAACAGTGAGAGGATTAACCTCCAAGTGCAAGTTAATTTCTCCAGAAATGATAATTAGAATCTAATATCATAAGTTTCTGCAGCAGATTGGCACTCTGGAAATGTAAGAAGAGAAGCCTATGCAACTATTCTCCACTCAGCAAATTTTTATGTATGTGGAGCCATAGCTGCAGCTCAGAGTATCCGCTTGGCAGGTTCAACACGAGATCTTGTGATACTTGTTGATGAGACTATCAGTGACTACCACAGGGGTGGTTTGGAGGCTGCCGGATGGAAGATCCACACGATAAAGAGAATAAGGAATCCTAAAGCTGAACAGGATGCCTACAATGAGTGGAACTATAGCAAATTTCGTCTCTGGCAGCTGACAGATTATGACAAAATCATCTTCATTGATGCGGATTTGTTAATACTGAGAAATATTGATTTTCTCTTTGAGATGCCTGAAATAACCGCAATTGGAAATAATGCAACCCTTTTTAATTCAGGTGTGATGGTCGTTGAACCATCGAATTGCACATTTCAGTTGTTAATGGATCATATCAATGAGATTGAATCATACAATGGTGGGGATCAGGGTTATCTGAACGAAATCTTCACCTGGTGGCATAGGATCCCAAAACATATGAACTTTTTGAAACATTATTGGGAAGGTGATGAGGAGGAGAAGAAGCATATGAAAACACGTCTTTTTGGTGCTGATCCTCCAGTTCTCTATGTCCTGCACTACTTAGGTCTGAAACCTTGGTTATGCTTCAGGGACTACGATTGCAACTGGAATGTGGGGAAATTGCAGGAGTTTGCAAGTGATGTGGCACACAGGACGTGGTGGAAGGTCCATGATGCCATGCCAGAGAACTTGCATAAATATTGTTTGCTTAGGTCTAAACAGAAGGCTGCACTGGAGTGGGATCGAAGAGAAGCTGAGAAAGCTAACTATTCAGATGGTCATTGGAAGATCAAAATAAAGGACCCACGTTTGCAGACTTGTTTTGAAGATTTTTGCTTCTGGGAAAGCATGTTATGGCACTGGGGTGAAACAAACTGGACAGATAATGCCACCTCTACTCCAACACCTCCCACGGTCAATACTGTTTCACTTTCTTCTTTGTAACTTAGGAGGTTCTGTTACTATACCTATCTAGTCTGTAAGTAATACAGTCACAAGTTGAATGTCAGGCAATGCCATTAGTATACGTGGTATTTATACTTGCCCCGTCCTCGAATATAGTCCTGCTCTGCAAGTATGTGACATGTATTATTTGCCATCTTGTCTTGTTACCTATACAATTGTTTTCTCTTGGCCAAACGAGGGTGGCTTCAGGAGTTGTTGTTTCTCAATTATCCTATTACCTAAGTTAGAAGGGGAGCCTTGGAGCACTAATAAAGTTGTCTCCATACAGATTCGTGTCATCGAAACAGCTATTGAGTGTTAGGGTAGGTTGCCTACATTATACCCCTTGGGTTGCGGCTCTTCCTTGGACACTTTGTGCACCTGGCTGTGTTTTTTCTTTTTTCTTGGTAAAGGTATTGTATTTAACTGCAGCAAAATGCTGCAAAGAGGAGTCACAATCTGATCTAAAATCTGTCAGTTTTGAGACACCATATCATTGTTGTAATGCGTACAAACGAAGTAATCTCACACTATTTATGATATTTGTTGATTGTGGATTTTCCATTCCAAGGTTATGTTTCTTTTCTACCTCCACATTTTTTGCATAATCTATGAACAACATTTTCCTGCTTGAAGTGGGGTTATCTTCGATAAATAGGATTTTGGTTAAGAGTTTCCTGAGGAAAAAGGAAATATAAAAGAAGTTCAAAGAGGTCATATGGCCCTAGGCTTAATAGTTTGTTTAGCAAAATTTTGGAAACTTGAAGTTCTTATACTCTCATCTGCAAAAGTATATGGCTTGATAAACAACGGTACAGTTGAATTTGTTGATGTGGTTTAAGGGCATGTGATTCGATACATCTTAAGAATATTAATATAATGAAATAAATCACTATAATGCTGAAATATAATGAATGTGAAGCAAGACGATAATCAAACTATTTATGTCCTTTCCCCTTGGATTTGGGAGAAGGACGTGGTCTGGTCCTTCTCAAAATAATTGGCCAAATGTTTGCTCTATTGAAAATTCATGGCTTCATATTATGGCTATTTCATAATTTGGGTAATTTTGATTCAGATAGTTCAGATATAGTTCATATACCATATCGATACAATTTATATGTCATACTGATACAATTAGTCAAAAAAAATAGTGCAGTGAATTTATGGGTAAAAATTGTAGCATTGTTATATAGAATATGCATTTTTGAATATGATGTATATGAAATTTGTATCATTGTTTTATAAAATATATAAATGTATAAGATGCATATAGAAATTGTATCTTTGTTGTATAGAATACATATCTGTATAAGTTATGTATCAAATTTGCATCAGTATTGTATAAAGTCGCTTGCAGATGGCTAGAAAATGAAATTAAAATTTAATGATCATTTTTGTGTTAATAATTTCATTCGAACTGCTATTTATGTCCTTTCCCCATTAGATTTTGAGAATTAGGCCTCGATGGCCTTAATACAGCATGTCCGAAAAGATGGACGTACTAAGAAGCTAACTTTTTTTTTAAGAAATTACATGGGATGACTCCTTAATAACTTTGTTTTTCTATCCCCGTAAGGAAACTCTTTAATAGTCTTCTTCTGTATTTTTTTTTATGCCCCTCTACAATTATAATGGAGGAAATTACATGAAATGACCCCAAAAATGGTTGGCTTTGAATTTTTAAATTCCATAAGAAAAGTCTTTAAAAATTAGTATTTTTTTTTAATGTATAATATAAGTACAATTTGCCCTTCTACAGACTACACCTCATAAATTACTTGGTGGGGGTATTATTCTTGTTATGATACTTTGTTTCATGCTTTATTACGAATCTGTTTACTTTTCTCTGTTTTCTATTACTTGTGGGTATCGTATTTATGTTATGCCATCTTGTTCCATGCTTTACTATATATTTGTGTAGTATTTCGTGTCTCGAGCCGGGGGTCTATCGGAAACAACCTTTCTACTTCTTTAGAGGTAGAGGTATGGACTGCGTACATCTTACCCTCCCCAGACCTCTTTATGTGGGAATATACTGGGTTTGTTGTTCTTGTTGTCATTTGTCTCTCAACTTCTATTTTAATTTTTTTCCTTGTTTTAATTCATTTGTCTCAATTTTTTTTCTCTTACTTTTTTTTTTCTCGTTTTTCTTTTTTTCCTCAAACATTATTTATTTCTTCATTTCTCTCTCTCTCTTTAAATTCATTGGTCTCAATCTTTTTTTTTTAATTATTTTTTTTTTATCATTTCTCATTTTTTCTTTTTCATTTTTCTCAAGCTCTATTTTTATTTTTTTCTTTTCATGTTTGTTTTTCTTAATTTTTTTTTTACTTTTTTCGTTATTTATTCTTCTCTTTTTTTCTTGTCTTTTTTTTCTTTTTTTCTCAAATCTCTTTTTTTTTTATTTCTCTATTTTGTTTGTTCTCTTTTTTCCTTTTTCTCAACTTTTTATGTTTTGCTAATAAATAAAAAATTGGATAATTCGCAAAGGGATCTTCTTTTTTTAACATCAAAGAAATTTAAGAGCATGACTTGTTGTTAGGAAGTCATTTGGAATAAGTCTTGCCTCTAAGACAATAATTATAGAACAACTCATAAATCAAGATGCAATGTGGTAGTGTCATGTCTTATTTGTGGAACATAACTTGTTGTTTGAAAATCCTTGAGTTAAGTCTTGCTTCTAAGACAAGAGTTATAGAATATTTCATAAATCAAGACACGATGTAGTAGTGTCAATTTTTGTCCATGGAGCGTAACTTGTTGTTTGAAAGTCCTTGAACTACTTCGTGCCTCTAAGGCAAGAGTTATAAAAGACATAATGTGGTAATGTCAACTCTTACCCATGAAGACATAATTTGTTGTTTGAAAGTCCTTGAGCTAAGTCTTTCCTCTAAGGCCAGAGTTGTAGAACATCTCATAAATGAAGACATAACGTGGTAGTATTAACTCTTGCTCCTAAGGCAAGAGTTATAGAACATCTCATAAATGAAGACATACCGTGGTAGTGTCAACTCTTGTCCGTGGGACATGATTTGTTGTTTGAAAGTCCTTGAGTTAAGTCTGGCCTCTAAGGCAAGAATTGTATAAAGATATAACATGATAGTATCAACTCTTGCCAGTGGGACATAATTTATTATTCGAAAGTCCTTGAGCTAAGTCTTGCCTCTAAGGCAAGAGTTGTAGAACATCTCATAAATAAAGACATATTTAGTAGTGTCACCTCTTGCCCGTGAGGCATAATTTATTGTTTGAAAGTCCTTGAGCTAAGTCTTGCCTCTAAGGCAGGAGTTGTAGAACATCTCATAAATAAAGACATAACGTGATAGTGTCAACTCTTACTCTTGGGAATAATTTATTGTTTAAATGTCCTTGAGCTAAGTCTTGCCTCTAAGACAAGAGTTGTAGAAAGTCCTTGAGCTAAGTCTTGTCTCTAAGACAAGAGTTATAGAACATCTCATAAATGAAAATATAATGGGGTAGAGTCAACTCTTACTCTTGAGGCATAATTTATTGTTTGAAAGTCCTTGGGCTAAGTTTTGCCTCTAAGGTAAGAGTTATAGAACATCTCATAAATCATGATAGGGTAATCGAACATCTCATAAATCAAAATATAATGTGATAGTGTCAACTCTTATCCATGAAATGTAACTCCTTATTTGAAAGTCATAAGTCTTGCCTCTACAATGTGGCAGTGTCAACTCTTACTCATGAGGCGTGACTTGATTGGATGAAATCGAAAAAAAAAAGTTGCAAAAAAATAAGAAAATATTAAAAAAGAAAAAATAAAGAAAATATAGAAGCTGAGGAAAGAAAAGGAAAAAAATAAAAGTTTAGAAAAAACAAAAAAAAAGAGACAAAACAAAAATAAAGATTGAGAAAAATTTAAAAAGAAAAGAAAAAGAAAAAAATAAAAATAAAAAAGGAGAAATTTTTTAAAAATAAATAGAAATTGAGAGGAGAAAAAAAAAGTAAGGTTTGAGAAAAACTAAAAAGAAAAAAAATCAAAGTAAAATAAAAAAAGAGATTTTTTTTTAAAAATAGAAGTTGAGAGGAGAAAAGAAAAAAAAAGTAAGGATTGAGAAAAACTAAAAAAAAAAAAGAGAGAGAAAAGAAAAGATAAAAATTAAAGTAAAATAAAAAAGAGATAAAAAACAAAAGTTGAAATATAAATAAGTTTGGAGTTGTTTAGAAATATTTGAGATATTGAGGGCTAAATAAGTAATTGTGCCATATATATATATATAAAAAAAAAAAGGAAACTAGATTTATAAGACCATTCTTATAAGGGATAAACAAAACAAAGTCATCCATTATAAAGATCATTTATGTAGTTTATCCAATCTAATATTTTTACACTTCTCATGCTTATTTGTCTCTTGACTTCTATTTTTATTTCTTCTTCTTTTTTCTCTTTTTTATTTTTTCTTGATTTTTTATTTTCTTTTCTCTTTTTTCCCCTTGTTTTAAATTGTTTGTCTCCATTTTAATTTTCTTTTATTTTTCATTTGTTCTTTTATTTTTCTTCTTTTTTTTTTTCTGTTTTTTCTCATACATTATTTATTTTTTATTTCTCCTTTTTCTTTTAGTTTATTTGTCTCAGCCTTTATTTTTTATCATTTTTATTTTTCCTTCTTTTTTTCATTTTCTCTCAAACTTTATTTTTATTTTTTTATTTTCATTTTTGTTTTTCTCATTCTTATTTTTTATTTTTTTATTTTTTTTATTCTTCCTTTTTTTTTTTTTAATTTCTTAACCTTTATTTTTTTTCTCTTTTTTCCCCTTTTTTCTCAATCTTACTTTTTTCTTTTTTTCCTTTCTCTTTTTTCTCAACTTCTTTAATATTTTGCTAATGAACAGAAAATTGGTTAATCCGTAAGAGGATCTTCTTTCTTTAATATCAAAATAAATTTAAGGACGCGAATTGTTGTTTGAAAGTCATTTGGGATAAGTCTTGCTTTTATGGCAAGAGTTATAGAACATCTCTTATCTCTTAAATAAAAGACACAATAATGTGGTAGTGTCAAGCCTTGCTAGTGGGACATAATTTGTTGATTGAAAATTCAAGACAAAACAAAAAATAAATTAAAAATAAAGGCTTAGAGAAATAAAAAAAGAAAACAAAAAATAAAAATAAAATAAAAATTAAAAAGAGAAAAAAGATAGAGGTTGAGAGGAGAAAAGGAAAAGAAGTACATGCCGAGAAAAACTAAAGAAAAAGGAGAAAAGAAAGAATAAAAACCAAAGTAAAATAAAAGAGAAAAAAAGAAGCTGAAAGATATATAAGTATGAAGAGTTGTTTAAAAATATTTGAAGTATGGAGAGACAAATGAGTATTTATTATTATATACATAAAAAAAGGAAGAAAACCTAGTTTTGTAATACTTCTCTTGTGGGGAAAAAAAAATCAAAGTCACCCATAATGAGGGTAAGTTTTGTAGTTTACCCGAATTTTTTCTTAAAGAGACTGAGTATGTATAAACAAGTACGTGAATTGGGGAGAAGGACATGGGCTGGCTATTTTGACCAAAAAAATGCCACCCAAAATGGCTTTTTCAAACTTGGTCAATATATGGGGAGTCAATTATATTAATTCCTCCACATGACCATTTATAAATTGAAAAAATTACGGAAAGTAGTATACTTAAGACTATAATTATAATAAATAGCAACACTTTTTTAAAATTACAGTTTATAATAAAAGTAACATTATTTTCCCCATGAATTTCAAACAAGCGTATTTTACTCCCTCTCTCCTATTTTCACTCCCTAAAAAAAGTCGTTTTACAGTACAGTTTTCAACAACTAGAATCAAAATCAAATAAACTGAAGATTTTTATCTTCATGGGCTTCGAAAATTCAAAATAAATCATTAATGGTGTTACAGGTATTGAATCAAAAAAATATTTTCGTATATCAATTTCAACAACTTAAAGCGATTTAATGTTGTTTGATATCGTTTTTATGTCTTTAATCATTTTTTCGTCAATTTTTTTCTAGCAAATAGTTTTTTGAACATTTCATATATGAATTTTAAAAAATAAAGGCGATTGTACTATTTCATCGAATTAGATGAAAATCGAACTGATCGAGTTATTATTTGTTCAAACTCGATTTTGATACGTTAAATAATAATAAGTTTTTTTTGAATTTCATCGAATTATATAGTCGATTAATCTTTTTGTATATTCAGAATAGTGTGTCGATTAATCTGTTTATATATTCGAAATAGTGTGTCGATTAATCTGTTTGTATATTCGGAATAGTGAAATTGTAGTCTACTGATTTTTATTTGTATATATTATTTGTGTTTGTACATGTTGATTATGTTTGTATATTTATAACTTTGTTTGTATACCTTAATGTGTAAATGTATATTACCAGTTTATTCATTTATTATAATTTATTTGTATATTTTCTATGAATTTGTGTATTTTAAAAATAAATTGTATATTATGTTAGCATTTGTATAATTAAAATTATGTTGTATATTTTGATTGCAGTTTTGACTTAATGATTATATGTGTAATTAAAATTATTATATTTTTTAATTTATAATTTGTATAACATTTTTTATGTGAAAGGATTGGCAATGAGAATCATTCCTATTCTTGTGAAGTACTCTAAGAGATGAACATATGAACAACATTATGAAGAATATATCACTGACGCTATGTTCTTGAGCACGAATGCATCCGGTAGAGCAAAGCAAACTCGTATACATAATGACATAGGTTTTAAAGTGCATTCATATCTTTGTTTGAAAAATACATAAACAGATACCTATTTGTATTAGCAATTACAATTAACTACTTAATTATATTTGTATTTGCTAAATATGTTATCAATACATGCGGTTACCTATATGTATATGTTAAATACATATACAGTTTTCTATATGTATTTGTAATTTCTGTTTGAAATAGTATTGAAAAACTAAAAAGTACACATATTATACAATAATTGAAAACAAGATAAAATATGCAACATAATCAATACATCCGGTTACCTATATGTATATGTTAAATACATATACAGTGGCTCATATGTTGCCACATGCATGACATGTGCTTGGGCTGTGTGGGCATGTGCCCAATTTGTTGAAATGGGTTATTTTTTGATCCATAGTTGTATTGATTAGCCCTTGGCTATAAATAGTAGTTTCCTTTTCTTTGTTAGACTAATTTTGATGCTTATGAACAATTATACTCTTGTGAGTGTGAGTGAGCTTGCATTAGTTTATATTGAAACTTCATTTTGAAACGCTAGTTACTTGGGAGTTAATTTCCTTGTGGTCTGCTTAGGATTTAGGTGCTTAATTGGATATTTTAATTAAGGATTAAGGGTTTAATATACTGCCTATCTATTTACTTGCTTCATCTATCTTTTGTTTTTGTTTCTTCATATCGTAGTTTATTATTATTTTTGTGGTTTTACTCTTATCATTTGGTACCAGAGCAAGGCTTAGATTCTTTCTTACGATTCTAGTTTTGGGATTGTTACCTTTAAAAATTCAAAAAATAGAGTAAAAAATGTTCTAGGCAAAAAGCACAAAAATTATTCTTTTTCTTTAGTCATTTTTGTTGTTTCCACACTAGATTTATTTCATATAGTGTTATATAGGTTGGATCTTGAGCTATTCGTGTGATTAGAAGATATTTGAAGAAGACCTCCAATATTGAGCTTGAAATTGAAGAAGAAGAAGAAGAAGAAGAAGAAGAAGAAGAAGAAGAAGAAGAGAAGTTGGTCCTTAGATATTGTTGATTTTCTATGGATTTGGGTGTTAAAATTAGTAGAAAAATGTTTTCCATATCAAAAAGATCCCAGATCTACGTTTTGGCGCTATTTGGAGAAGTTTAAAAAATCCACCATTATTGGATTTTGAAGCTTGAAGAAATTAGCAAATGGGTTTAAAAATGAGAAATTGGTTGAGATTTGAGTCTTAAATTCATTAGAAATGTGTTTGGGAGGTTGAAAGGAGTTTAGGTTTAAAATTTCATCGAATTCCGAGCAAAGAAATTCATATCTTCAAGAGGAAGCTCATAAAAAAAGTGTTGTTTGATCCAAGAAAAGAAAGAAAAAAGAAAGAAAGTTGTTTGTTTAAAGGAATATCCAAAAAAAAAAGGAAATATTCTTTGAAAGGGAGTACAAAGGAGCCCATAAAAGGACAAAATTCAGAGGTACAAATTGAGCTAGACAAGGCAACCAGGGCCAGCACCTGCCCACACAGGTCTTCCACCTGCGGCCGCAGGTCACCAATGAAGGTGAATCCAGGTTCTCTTGAAATTGACTTGTGAAGTCCACATGCGAGGGAGGTGCCCCACATGCGGTCGTACTGTCACGCCTCAAATCTTATTGGGGCGGACTAGCACCCGTAACCGAGGAGGCCCGGGAGAACCAGCTCATAACCTTATACTTTTCATGCATACCTCTATGACAACCCGAAATTCGGACAACATCATATCGCATATAAAAGGAAATAATCACTTATATAAGCTCGAGCACACATATATATGTATATACAATACTTGGCCGTTGGAGCCATTACGTCTATTAACAAAACACCACCTTGACTGTACATTAGGTCTACAAAGCCTCTAGATAATACACAGAGTTTAACTAAGGTCTGGACACACCCAGCCATATAACTAACTTCTATACAATACCAAAAGTGACTGGATATGACACGGAAAGCCCCGAAGCAAACTAGAGCTCACCAAAAGCAGCTGGATATCCTAGCTCCTACTTGTGCAGTGTATGAGCTGAGGTACCTGTGCCTGCAGCACAAAATGCAGGTCCCCCGTGGGGGACGTCAGTACGAAATATGTACTGAGTATGTAAAACTTTAGATAATCACATATGATATAGGAGCTCAATAGAAATCAGAAACAAGTGAATAAATCATAATAGGAGTGGACCACACTTACTAGAGTTTGTGACAACCTGTACATTGTATTTATTCAATCACTTTGCCTTTGTTCTTATTATCTTTGTAATCATTACTGTACTGTACTGTGACCATTAGGCTGCCTCCAGTACATATCAACTGGAGTCGACCCATGATAGGCTTATGCCCCTGGGATACTACCCATAAACACATAAATAGGGATCGACCCATGATAGACTTATGCCCCTGGGATACCACCTGATAAGAGAGAACTTCCATCACTTAGTTCAATTAATCTTTGAGATTTTTATTTTGGTCACCACCGCATTTTTGATACTTTGAAACAATGATACATCAATAAGAGACATATAAATAGACCATCAATGCAATAACAATGAAGTAAGAACCCATTGGCACATCAATGAAGTGTTTTGGAGTCACCAATGCCATAACAATGAAGTAGGAACTTATTGGTATATCAATGAAATGTTTTGGAGTCATTAATAGCACATGGATCTTGTTTGAGTAACCGGATACCTTCTGACATTCATTAGTGCAATAAACATGTAAGATTTGGAAAATAAGTAAGTATTGGAATGTCTTGACATCTTGTAGGGTGGAAACAAGTTCATTGGTAACGTAGGACATCATACAAAACCATTATGGATCACATGTGACTGAATAACTTTGGAAACTTTCTTAAGAGAACAATTGTTCACTTTCATGCCAAAGATATGGTATAGAGTATGCTTTACATACCTGACTGTCAACCTTCAATACTAGTCCCAAATAGATTTCCCGTCTTTTTTGGATTACTTATCTACAATGAACATATATAGCAATCTAGTATTAGCGACCAAACGTCACAATTCAATTATTTGAATTCACCAAACTAGTGGTTAAGAAGTAAGCCTTAATTACACCATAAAGGGTGTTACTTTAAACCTCTTATACTCCAATTACATTCACATTCCATGCATATTCATACAACATCCTCCAATATCAAGTTTGGATTCATTTATCCTTCCAACCAATCCATTAAACCAAATTGAGCCATAGACATAAATAATCATTAATTCAATAGTATATCACCATATACACCTTCCATAACTCAATTAACATATCCACCTTCCACAATTCAATACAACCAAACCATGCAAAATAGTCCATAACCCTATTTTCATCACCTTTCAATAACAACCAATACATATAATCCTCTATCATACATATACATATAGAAAAGAACAAAGGCAAACAATATTCATACCTTATAATTCACCTCTTGATTATGCAATTCTGTTTACACAAATAATAGGTGCCGTTCGAAGATCTCGAGATGACAAACGCAGTTATCGGATTACTTTGGAATTTCTAAGGTTGAATCAAAAGTAATTTAAAGGTCAAATTTGGCTAGGGTTTGTTCTTTCTCAATGATTGATGATGAAAATGAGTTTTTGAACTCATATACATGTATATATACACATATTCCCATCCATAATATAATAGAAAATAACCAAAATGCCTTTAAAATTTAAATAATGTCAAATCTGTCTTTGGTGGACTGTTTTGATAAGCTAAAGTAGATCGACCATAACTCTTTGCTCCGATATTGGATTTGGGTGAAATTGGTATCGTTGGAAGGATAATTCAAAGGGATTTCATTTCATATAAAGTAGGCCACCCAGTTCGTCCTGTACAAGGAGTTATGGTCGTTTGAAGTTGACCCTAAAAATCTGTTTTGATAGGCTGAAGTAAAACGAGTATAACTCCTTACTCAGGCGTTGGATTTGGATGAAAACAATTGAATTGGAAAGAACACTCAAAGATCTTTCTTTTCATAGGTCGCAGATCTCCCAGTTCATTATATTAAGGGAGTTATAGTCGTTCGAAGTTGATCCAAAAATTGGCTGGCGGCCTCAATAGTTTGTGTGCAGGAAATTTTCCTGCACATTTACTATTCCCAAATATCCCGGCCACCGTTTTATAGTTTTGAACGTGCTCGATTATATCCGAAACCTATCTGTTTTTGGAAATCTTTATATCGTTGGAAAACTTATTCAATAACCTTCACATGGAACCATTGACGGGCAAATTCCGAGAATAGACCAGAATATCATCTATGAAGACTATGACAAACATGTCCAAGTACTACTTGAACACACGGTTCATCAAATCCATAAAATCTACAGGGGCATTAGAAAGACCAAATGACATGACTAAAAATTTATAGTGACCATACCGAGTACAGAAAGTTGTCTTCGAAATGTCACATTCTCTAACTCTAAGCTGATGATAGCCTGATCTGAGGTCTATCTTGGAGAAGTAACTGACACCCTAAAGTTGGTTGAATAGATCATCAATCCTGGGAAGAGGATATATGTTCTTGACCGTGACCTTGTTGAGTTGACGGAAATCAATACACATCCTGAGAGAACCGTCTTTCTTGCACACGAATAATACTGGCGCACCCTATGGGGAAATGCTGGGTCTGATGAATCCCTTATCTAAGAGATCCTTCAACTGATCTTTTAGTTCCTTGAGTTCTACTGGTGCCATTCTGTATGGCGGAATAAAAATAGGTTGAGTATCCAGAAGAAGGTTTATGCCGAAGTCTATTTCCCTTTCGGGAGGAATGCCTGGAAGATCTTCGGGAAAGACATCTGAGTATTCATTAACAACAGGGACTATTTCAAGGCTGGGATATTCAGAACTAGAATCTTTAACATGCACGAGATGATACACACACCCCTTAGAAATCATTTTCCTTGCTCGAAGGTAGGAAACAAGTTGACCCCTAAATGCTAAAATGCTACCCCTCCACTCTAGGATGGGCTCATTCGGGAACTGAAACTGAAAAATCCTGTTTCTATAGTCGACTGTGGCATAGAAGGAATGAAGCCAATCCATATCGAGAATGACATCAAAATCAGTCATCTCTAAATCCACTAAATCTGCTGACATGGATTTCTGAGATATCATAATCGGGCAGTTCCTGTATACCCACTAGGCTATGATGGTTTTACCCACTGGGGTAGAGACTGAGAAGGGCTCTGCTAGGACTTCGGGACTGATTCCAAAATCGCCTGCTATGTATGGAGTAACAAAAGATAAAGATGCACCTAGTTCTAGCAAAGAATAAACATGAACATGGAAAACTTGTAACGTACCAGTAACAACATCAGGAGAATTTTCTTGATCCTGCTGGGACTGAGAGCACAAATTCTGTTTGGGCGTTGCCCACTGGTAGCACTGGAAATGGCACCCTACTAGTTTGGGCGACTAGACTGAGCTATAGAATGATTTTGCTGACCCTGAAGACTTAACTGTAGACAATCCCTAATCCTATGGCCTGGCTTGCCACAACCAAAACAGACATCACTACTGGCTCTGCAAATGACCTTGTGGTTCTTACCACAAGTCTGACAAAGGGGATTCGTTCGGGCACTGCTAACACTACCATGAGATTTAGAGCCTAGTGATTTATCTCTATTACCGTCTCTAAACTTCGGCACTGGAGCATTGGCAGAAGAAGGAGCTGGAACAGCTGACTTGAAGCGAAACTGTGAACGGTTTCCTCCATCTGACTTGGGGTAAGCAAAGTTGAAATTACCTGACCTTTCTCTTTTGTTATGCCTCTCCCTAGTCTTAAACTTCTGCTCTTCTACTTACTGGGCATGGGTCATGAGTCTGGCTAAGGTCATATCACCAATCAGTATCATAGACCTATACTCATTTACCACGCTATCGTTGACCCCTGATACGAACTTGCTCATCTTAGCTCTATTGTCTGCAACCACATGAGGAGCATACCTGGCTAGCTGAGTAAATCTAAGAGAATACTCCTTAACCGTCATATTTCCCTGCCTGAGGTTGATGAACTCAAGAACTTTGGCTTCCCTCAGCTCTTGGGGAAAGAATCTGTCTAAGAAGGCTGTGACAAATTCCTCCCACTGAAAGGGCCTGTATCATCTAACCTCTCAGAATTCCACTATTTGTATCAATCATGAGCAACATCCTGTAACTGGTAAGCGGCTAACTCAGCACTCTTAATAGAAGTAACACCCATGATGTTAATGACCTTCTGGACTTGATTAATGAACTCCTGAGGGTCCTGACAACTGACTAAGATCATGAGGTTTTCCTGAGTAACATGACTGACTGAAGTCTATGGAATCATAGCTTGAGTTCGGATATCATGAAATATGACATGGATCTAGGCACACAGCTATAGTTTTCGGGTACAAGTACCCCCAGGACTCGATGGAAGGAAACTAACACATATGACTGACTTGGTTATAAGAGTAGAGTCCATAATTTATAATATCATAAGTAGGGATCTCATACTAAGCATGATTATCAACAATGTATTGCATGGAAAGGATTTCATATCACATGGAAGTACTTGCACAATCTTAATATCATGTTCATTGCATAATCATATTGGCAACACATACCAATAGCATGAAAATTCATGTGGATTGTGTGGTTATCATACATCTTGTTCATAAGTAGGATTTGCAAGTAAACATAGCATAATCTTATAAGAATAGTTCATGAGTATTCCAACAACATTTACAAGGTACATTATCAACATAGAAGTCATTGGAATGTAAGGGCATATCATGAATCCTTCACTTAGTCACAATTTAGCTATATTGCATGATTTCTAGTTTCTTAGGCATTTTATCAAACACCTTACATGCACATCTTAAGCATAGGTGAAATCATCAAATTATACATCATGAACAACCAAATTTACATGTTTCCAACTCATATGATATCATGAAATTCAAAAAAACATATAAAGATTCCATCTTAGGAATCACCCAATATCAACAACATGATCATCAACACCCAACAATATAGAAATCATACTTTATAATGAAAAAGAGGGTTTTTGAACTTTATGGATGAAAGGAATACCTTAGAAGGAAGATTCTTGATGATTGACAGAGGAATTTTCTTGAAATTGGATCTTCAAGCTTAGTTATGCAACCCTAGTTGTTTTTCTCTTTTAGTGCTCTTGGATGATGAGCTTTGAGATGATAATAGGGTTTTAATATGTTTAGAAGTTATATATTTCGTAGGGTTAAGTTTAGGGACGTTTAAGGAGTGTTAAAAGACTTAATTACCCTTAAAATAACTCAATACGGAGTGTTTTTGGCACATGGAACTGACTTAGGCGATGCCCAAGTGATTGCCTAAGCTAGGTTGGGCGGCGCCTAACCAATCGCCTATGCTTGGGTTGGGCAGCGCCTAACCAATCGCCTATCCTTACTGTCTCTCACGAAAATGGGCATAACTTTTCGCTCGGGTATTGGATTAAGGCAAAATTGGTATCGTTGGAAAGCTAATTCGATTCTCTAAAATTTGGTGGGTATAAATCAGCCAAAATACCACATTAACATCAAGTTATACTTATTCAAAGATGACCCTTGCAAAATCGAACACTAAAACTTGATGGATTCAAAAACTCTTAGCTTGTATTACCTTAAGTGACTCATATGAACATGATTAATGCATCATAAGCTATCCAATCACTAGGATATTCATTGTAAGTCATGTACTCAAGTATGAATAACAGGATAGGAGATTTCATATGTAGGAATACTTATCACTTCCTAGCTTAGAAACATGTGAGATATTACATCAGGTGGAAATTATAAATCAAAAGATAAAGATGATTCTTGCCAAAATGGTAAATGCTAACTGAACTAATTGGGATTGAAAGCTTGATGTTTTCTTATAGGTGTGTAGAACTACATACAAAACCCCCTAATGGTATGTCACTATATTAGTTGGTTTTCGTCAAATCATGTCATTTGTCAATGGAGCTTGAGCATAAGGACTTATGGGTACTCAAAAAGATAAATATTAGCTTGAGTGATTCCTCAAACTTGAGGCTTGAGTAGATGAATGAGTTGAATAATTTTTGGCTAAGAGCATATGAAAGATCGACTTTCTAAGACAAAATAAAGTTGTAATCACTATCGTCGAATTGTGAAGCGAGAATTTAGTCCAAGTAACTTGGTATTGTTGTTCAACTCCAAGCTTTAGTCATTTTTGGGCAAACTCAGATCCAAGTGGTTCGATCTATTTACAACAACATAAGTATTCTCATTTGGAGTGGTTGAATTGGAAAATCATAAGGTGGAACACTTTAAAGTGAATCAACAATACGTTTGAGTAGTATTTTGGAGTGTTTGAAAAGGTAAAACTAATGGAACTTATGTACCTTGATGAATTCTGAGTAACCAAGGTACCCGAGTAGTGCCGTAATATTAAATCAAGAACTATTGAGAGGTATAGCCCATGAATATTATTTGTAGCATAATTTTTAGCTAAGTTATATACCTTGCAATTGGTTGTAGGTAAAGAAACAAGGAGGTTAGATATAACAGTTTGAACTTACGACGTAACGCCTCGATTTTCTATAACTGAAATGTCACACGATACTCATGACCCCAAAGGACCACAAGCTAACCCTCTTCTGATATTTGCACCTGACCACTGCTTAATATATCAAAATAAATACAGAAAACTGGCGAAATCTTGCCATAAGGTTCAAAACATCTAAAATACTTAAAATTGAAAACTGAATACTGATACATCTGTCTGAAAAGCCTCTAAACTGTCTGGACTATGGAGTTGATGGGACATGTACCCAACTAACTTCGTCTACTAAAAATAAACTGAGTTTAATGCCATAATAAAAATAAGGATCATCCTCGAATAATGAGGACTCACTGCTAAGTCAACTGCTGCTGGCTGAGTCTGGACTGCTAAGGGTGCCCTGGCTCTCGCTCTTCTAAACCTATGGTATGAGACACCATAGCGCAAGAGAAAAGTATGCGTTAGTACTTTGAATGTGCTAGTATGCTAGATGAGGTAAGGCTAAATGCAAGGGCTTCTACATGAGCATAACTTAACTGAATAACATAAGAATACTGAATGAAGATATATGTATGGACTGAATACTACCTTCTGAATACTTGGACTTCTGACAACTGAGTTTACTAATACTAATATCTACATTTACTAATACTGAGAGTCTGAATAACTGAGTCTACTGATAATTGAACTCTGAGCTGACTAATATCGATTGATTAAAACTGAGATCAAACCTATCTTGCGGATGATCTTCAAATCTAGTAATAATGATAAGGAATGATCGAATCTGAGAGATCAGACCTATTTAGCGGGCGATCTCTGAATCAATTAATACTGATACTAGTTAACTTCATATAAGACCAGGCCTTTCTAGCGGGTGGTCTGCGAATCTATGGAACTATCTAAGTTCCTCACTGAGCTGAATGACCGTATCTAATAGTCTTGATTTTTGAGTGCTACTATGATGACTAAGACTGAACTGTAACTGTGGGAGTTTTCACTTAACCGACATGTCTCGAATCTGATCTAGTGAGGTCCAACCTGTAGCCCCAACTGGAAGGGTGTCAATATCGTAGCATGGGTAAAAACCTCTACTATGGTCAAGCCTCTCTAACGGGTGACCCTAAACAGAAAGTCAAGCCTAAGGCAGTATGATAGTCAAGCCTTAATCTAACGAGTGACTCCTGGTCCTGCGTTAGCTATGCAGTTATAGAGTTCAGGGACTGTTACAAATGACTCTACCTCTCTAATGGGGAAGTCGTCATCCCTGCACTCGCTCGGTGCTAGTTCCTACTCCCAACTGAAGGACTCTGAATTTATTCTTAACTGAACATAGACTGAGCTGAATCTATTACTGTTCATATTTCTTGACTGATCTGATTGAGTTCACTTGGTTCCATTATCTAATAGAATGCTGCTTGGATTTTATTATCTGGCTAAATGTTACTGAATTCTTGTTAGCCTACTGAATCTCACTGAAGTCTGAGATGAATACTGAATACTACTGAGTACTACTGAATATTGATTACTTCTAAATACTGTTGAGTCAGAACTGAATACTAAGTCGGATTAGACTGATACTGAGACTGGATTGCACTTATACTGAGATCACTAAATTTTTGTAAGTTCTGTAACCATCTGAATTCTACTGATCATGGCTCGATTGAGAGTATCTTGAAACTGACACTGTCTCTAGACTTGTAGATAATTTGTCGGGTATAAATATCCCCAGGACTTGATAACATAAAAGTTAAACATAACCATTCTTGAATAACCATGACAATGGACTTTCATTCACCATTACAATCATTAAAGCATTTCAAAAAATACTTGGCATACATGAATTTATACACAATTTGGGGATTTCTTGTCAACATGCTATAATGACCCTATTTCCTTCACACAAGCATTTTATTAAACATATGGGGAGCATGCTTTGGTTATATAACAAATACTACACCTAAGTATCATGATTTCATCAACCAACATGCAACTTGAAGAGGGTTTATCATGAACATCACACAATTAATCACATGCTAGAATCAATTCTTAATACCTGTAGTCTAAATCATGAATTAAAACTCAACAACACATAAATCATGAAATCTAATAAATACATAAACTTTGAAATTTTAAAAAGGATTCTTGGACTTCTTGGGTGGAAGGAACCCAAGAATCAACATATAACATACCTTAGGAGACTCTTTCTTAAAGGTTCTTGGAGAGATTCTTGGTTTCTTGAGTTTTTTTTAAGAAGGGTTTGAATCTTTTTCTTAGGAATTGATTTTTGAGAGAAACCCTAATTTGATGTTATAGATGAATAAGGAGTTATGAGCCTTGATCTGATTTAAATAGGTGTTAAAAAGGGTGAAAAAAGGCCAAAAAGACCTTTCTAAATGACTAAAAATCACTGAACGGGATATGCAACGGTGGGTGCGATGGTCCGCCGAGGGATCGACGGTCCGTCGGTCTTGACTGTCGCACCTGGGCCAGAACTAGGTTCACTGTCTCATCTGCGACATCTCGGGTGATGGTCCGTTGGACCTATTTGTTTCACTTAGCAAGAGAGTGGACTTACTACCTCAGCTGCGATGGTCTGGGTGATGGTTCATCGCTATCTCGATGGTCCATCGTACTTGGGTAGTTCAGACTGCTTTCGATAAAACGTCCATAACTTTTTACCCCGATATCGGATTTTTCCAAAATTTGTATGATTGGAAAGCTAATTCAATTTTCCACTTGATAAAAAGTCAAAATTGTGGAAATTCTATTTGATTTAAACATTACTCACTTAGGAAGTCATCCCTAAATCTTCTAGAGACTAAATTAGACTTTAAAGAAAGTTTAGGGTATTACATACGACTTGGTTGATAGCTTATCATAGACCTGATGGCTTATCAATACAAGAATCACTAATAACAATACAATATTGGATTTTAGATGAGGTTAACGACCCATCTAATGTCTCACCAACAAGGGTAAAGGCCATCAACTCTAATTATTACCAAGTAGATCAAAAGAGTATCATTCTACCTAAGGCTGACGATACTTTTAACAAACTGTTATCTATGTGATGAGCCGTCACACTAGGCTAGGCCTAGGTAAGTATGTATTTAATTTTAAAATTGATCAACCCTACCTCTTCTACCCAATCAACCCCTAACCCCTAAAATCTACTCACTAAATTCTTACCCGAACCTCTTTATTTTTAAACTAACCCAAATTAACTCAGTCCAAAACCCTAATGATCCAATCCACATAACCTTACTTAAAAGAAGAAATGATTTCAAAAACATTTCCAACTTTATAACTCTCTCTTAATTTTATCCTCTATCACTTCACTTATGTTCAATATCTCCCCGACTTCTATCATTTCATTCTCCTCCACCGTATAAATCATCCACTAAGTTTAATATCCATCAATAAATTTGTGTACCTTGCTAAAAATGGCTAAGGGTAAGAAATTCTTGTTCTTTCTTTCTGCATCAGTCAATTCTCACCAAGGATGTTAGTTTACCTTTCTTTTTTATTCTTTGAATTATGGTATAGTTTTTGTTTTATTTTTTCATGAATGAGTGAGCCAATAGTTGAATTGGAGGGAAATATACTTTCAAATGGTACTTAAAAATCTTGGGAAAATAAGGTTCCCCGCTAACTTAGTAAAGGTGAAGTCTGAGCAACCCTTTGTTCACTTGGAAATTATTAACGATCCATTATACCATGATACTTACACCTTATTTGAGTTGTAATCTTAATGGTATAATAGAGGGGTAATAAATTTCAATATGTCTGCTCATTCATGCATGTAGTATATTTGTTTGAGTTGATGATGGGAGTGATGACCTGCCAACTATGTGACAGGTCGTCACTTGAATTATCAACACTAATAAATTAGGAAACAACTATTTTGAGTTAATGAAAATAATTAATAAGATGTCAAGCTTGCGATGAGATGTCACCTAGAACCATCAATTTTGCATAAATTGGATAACGAACTGTTAAGAGTGATGATAAGGATTGATGATCCATCAAGGCGATGATGAGCCATCACATTAGATCCTTACAGGTTATCTGTAAACTATTAATCTTGATGACAGGGCTTGAAAAGACATCAGGTCTTTGAAAAGACATCGCCTTAGGTTGTCAAGCATATATATACAAAGCGTAAATCTGTAAAATTCTTTGTTTTATTTTTCCTTTGTTGTTCTAAAATTGACATTATCCCTGTAAAGATATAAATTGTAAGGACCCCAAAACATCATTACACAGAAAAATATTCCCAATAAAATTTAAGATGACTAGAATACTTTGATTGGTCCTAATGGAATTTAATTCGTAAGAAGAAACAGGGCCCAACATAACTAGGCCAAAAAATTAATAAGAAATTAGGTCGACTAGTTACCTATCGCTGCAGCAAAATCCGAGATGGCCATCTTGACCTCCCCTTTAAAACCCCTTTTATTTTAAGTCTCCTAGGTCATCACTTTGATCCAAAATACCTTGAGTAAACCCCACCTCTACAATTATGAGATTCCAAATGCCAACCTTCATGAGGACGGTCGAGGCACACCCGACAAGAACATGATTTGGAATGATGCTTAGCACTTGTGGGATAACTTTATCCTCTTAAAAACCACATAGACTTGGGTTGGATTCATGTAGTATTGATAGTAATGTTGGGAGTTTTCATGCATTAGGCCTTTGGTCATAGTCTTTGGATGGACATAAATGATAAAAATCCAATTAGGCTTTAATCATGTTGAAAATGGTTGTTTTAATCTTTTAAGGTGATATTCATGATATGAAATGGAAGGGATCCTGTGATAATTATGACTAGTAAATGAACACCATACCTTATAAGTATGGTGGTGGTTAAGGTAAAAAAAGAGAGCAAGAAGTAAGCAAGGTTTGATTAAAAGTGTTCCTAGTTAACTAGAATACCGTGACTTGCATTAAGATAGGTTAATGAAGCATTAGTGCAGAGTATGGGTTAATAGTTAAACTAATTGAGTTTTAAGTGACCTACAAGTGTAATTGAGTGGATAAGACAACTTAGGGGGACGACCTTGTGGCAAGGTACGTAACATAGTAGGTAACTTGGTAAGGGTGGTATAATAACTAAGGTAAGGTTAGTAATTCGAGTATGAGTATCTCGATTGGGTACTAGGAAAGAATTAAAGGTGATGTTGGAAAAATGACTGTGTGCGTGCACAATTATATAGACATATGTACCTATGTATATGTATAGAAATAAAATTGATATCTCTGTGCTTGTATGTTAATTAAGAATTTAATCGCCTTTGAGCACTCTGTGTGATTGTTGATTGCATATGTTATTCATATGTGTTGTTGATGATGGGTTGGTAACTGTGATGTTGATACCAAAATCATGATGTTCATGAGTTGTTTTTCATGACCTTTTGTTGATGATGATCATGATAATGATTTTGATCATAATGTTCATGATATTAAAAATGATATTGATGAGAATGAGAAGAGAAATAGATGTTCACTTATCTTGCATACATACATTCCTTCATTTTCATTGAATATTCAGTTATATTTATATCTTATTGATTTCTTGAGTGGACTAGCCTTATTAATTGGGGTGATTGTGAATGTTCTCAAAGAATAATATGTCCTGACTTATATATAATAGTTATTCCGTTAAGTATATAGTTGTATATGAGGTATCTCATATTTTCTCTATCCACAGGGTTGTAACTATCATAAAAGTCATGATTGTTGTAAATCCCATAGTTCATCTCGGTAGTTGAGTATCGAGGAATTTTGGTCCAGTTATGGGGTGCCCTTATGCCGTAAATTATTAAAGTGTGTAGATTGTTTGTAGTGGGTTAGGAATTATAGAAACCAAAATAATGAGTTAGGAAAGGTTCAAAGGATGTAAATTAGAGTGGATTGTCAAAGGAAAAATATATATGAAAGTGCTAAATGTTGTCACAGAGATGCTAAAAACATTATTTTAATAATTTCATAATTCATGAGTTAGAAATTAAAACTTTACTTGATGTTATGATTTCTTTCTATTTACTATTAATATTATTTATTGATAACCCTGGTCGATTGATAACACCTACTAGTGTGTATGGTTCTATTGATGTTATATCCAACCTAGAATATAGCCACGGTAGAGGTTAGTTGAAGTTTCTATAGCGGAGAAGGTGATCTCTCCACTGCAGCATCCTCTAGATCTTATATGGATGCTGGGTCTTAGAGTCTCGTGTTCTTTGCCTAGTGATATCGCCCAAATTACATCTCTAAGTAAAGTATAACACGGTCGATGTAAATATAGAACCCAACCAAGGTTAGGATTGAACCCACATGGAATATGTTGAAATCTTAATCAATATTATGTCAAGGTTATTACTTAGAAATTTTATTGTAAGAGGGGGATGCTTAATGAAGTAATTCAGTAGTAACAATTATTAATTTATTAGAATTGTAATCAGTATGAGAAAGGCACAAGGATTCTATTCCCCAATATATTCATAACTCTGTATATTCAACACACTTTGTAACCTCTCTCGGTGTTTGATATGCAGCACTGATAAGTTATGTATATCTAAAACAATTTTAACCTCTCATCTAGGTAATATCCTTAGGTAAGTTTTCACTTCTCATGATCCTGAATTACTAACCTATATCGTGGATCCCAGATATCTATCCCTTATTATAGCCTTAAGCTGTTAAGTGAAGGTTGATAGCTCCAAGTTTTTATTGACTAATCCCTTTTTTGCATCCATAGTCATCCTTTTATCTAGAATAGAGACTAGGCGAGTTTAACGTTATCCACCATAAAAAAGCATTCAAAACAAAGAAAACAATCAATACATATGAACGTTTGTTGAAGATTATTCTGTATTATGAATGCTAATTCGTTAATCCATCATGGTTTCCACAAGCCTAGTTGTGGTGTTAAGCTACTCATATTGCAAGCACACAATAATAATTCATTAAATAAAATATAATTATGCACTTGCAAGAATAACAAGAAAACTCCAAAATCTCACTTTGAATTAAACCCTAGGAATCAATGTTTGTACTAGCAAAACTAATAATATTACTTGAAAGTGGTAATGGAACATAAACTGAAATAATAGATCCATAGTGGGTATTTATATATAAAAAGGAAAACTATCCTCAATAAATTTGGAGTATAAAGTCGTTGATGACTACTCCTCTGATAATGAGTCATTTGGTCTAGCGATGACTCGTAGTCAATCTCCTTTTCTATCGTTGCCTGCTTTTCTGGTTTATTGGTGATGGCTCATGTAGTCACCCTACGAGTTTCAGGGTGACTCATTTCCATTAGGACCCCTTTTGCACTCCTTCGGGACCCTTTCTTATCTACTCAGGATGACTAATCACGATGATCCATCGTGTGACCCAATGAGTCGTAGCCTCTTATTGTACTCAGCTTGTCCTTGAATTTTCCATGGCTCTAAAAATTACTGGATTCATAATAGCTTCAAGATACGACTCATCATGTGTGACAACAGTCGTAGTCGCCATCGTGGTCAAGTATTTCTCTAATTCTCCAAGTCCAAAAAAATTTTGGTTTGGCGATGACTAGGGCTATGAGTCATATGCGACCCAATGACTCATGGCCCAGTGTCATTTGTTTATACTTCTGCAATTTTTTTCTTTTTCATTCATTCGCCTTTGGACCCTATTTCTTGAAAAACTATAATACCCACATCATATCAGTGTAAACAAGCTTTAGAATTAGCACATTGTCGTAAAAACCTCGACATATCAACACCTCAACTTAGAATGTTTGAATGTCCTCAACCAAACAAAATACTATACTATCACAACGCTTAACCTAGAGTAAAATAAGATCACTACGGCAGTCATGTTTTCATCAAAGACTATTTTGTTCAGTAATGCAATTTTTCTAAACAAAGATCAACACCCTCTTACACTATTCAAGATCAACAAGTGCAGTGCATATACAACCCAATCACCATAACACAAAGGGATCAAGACATGACATTACATTATAAGCAGATAACCTAACACGTTAGACAAATTACACTACCTAAACAAGATGCTATTAAAACATAGCCCTTATGCCCTCACAACAAAGAAGTTCCAACTCTCACTACATTTAATGTATTTCAAAACTGGGACTCGATCAAATCTCCCAATCTCATAATAAAGTCAGGTTGTGTGTGTTTGGTACCATAGGCTTGCCTTTATTTTCTATGCCTTAGCTTTAAGCCAGTTGGATTAGGATCACTATGAGACTTCTATTGGCTTATAATGTAGGCTTGGGGATAGGTATGGTATATATATGGATATAGTGACTAATCTTCCTTGACACTACACTAATCTTGGCTTCCACTTTGTCTACGATTTTTTATTTATTTCTCCTTTTCAAATTTTTCACTTTTTCAAACCCTGAGTACGATTTTATTTTCTTCAACTTCTCCTTTTCTTATTTTGATTTTTGTTTTTATCTTTTTTATTTTGCATATCGCACCCGAATCTCTTTTTTTCTTTTCACTACATATTATTCATACCCAAATTTCTATGCACCTCTATAGTAGCCACCCTCAACTTAGGTGATTTGCCTGAGTTGAGGTACACAGTATCCTAGGAGGAACCAGGGCCAAAGTAGGTCCATCGTGAAAATAGGGAAGGTGAATAGGGTAGGTGAAAGATAAAGTCTAATTAGGCTCAAATTTTGGGTTTAAGGGATAATGCTTATTTAGGTAGGCTATTTAGGCTGTAGTGGACTATGTCAAGCCTGACCTATGATCTTTTCCAAATCTTCTATCCTACGGCTTTTAATGAGATTATTCAGGCAAGTTTAAGACCGCACATACACACTGACTAGGTAAATCCTTACACACTCTCAGCTCAAGCTATTATTTAAGTCACTACCTATTTGGTTTATGCAAAGTTAAGCTAGGTTATCAAACTAATAATATAAATGCTACGACAAGATCCAAACATTGGTTACGGTTTAAGTATGCACACAACACAACACATAAACACAAAATCTTCTTAGAGTGGGGGTGTCCATTTAAATATGCTTTTTTCTATCGACTACACCAAGTTTTCTCGTTTTTCTCTAAGTTACACAAAACACAAACTAAAAACAACACTAAAAGAAATTAAGAACCCTAAACATATCGGTTCTAACTAAGATAGTACAGTCGAAGGAAAAGAAACACGACAACAGAAACCCTCGATCGTGGTACACCCCTTTCCCTAACTTGTAAATCATCCAATGTCCCCATTACATAAAATCATGGAAAGATGTAAAACTAGGTAGCGGACATACTTGTGATGCACAATTCATGAATCATGATGTCTCCTGCATTGGGGCCTCAAAATAGACCCTAGTTTCAGCAATAGTGGCCTCGACAATGGCCGTGGCACTCAAATCAAATTGACAATGGTGGTTTTTGGTGTATTCAATGGTGTAACACTTGTAGAGACATGTTTTGTACCCCCACTCTCCTCAAATATCACCTTATCAACGAGCAAGGCCTAATAAATTTTGAGCTCTCAGCTCCATGCCCTATCTCATGAACCTCAGACAATTGGTCCTGTTTTGACTACTTGCTTGCTGCAATTGCCATCTTCATATCATCTTTTTGTCTCTTTATCTTCCTACTCCTACTCTCTCTTTTTCCACTACCTTCTAGAACCTTTTCTTTACCTCTTATACCTCATATATTGGGTACATCCTCTACTAAAATCTCCTTATTGATTGGCATAGAGAGAGTCGGGAAAGCTGGACACGACCTTACAGCCATGTCCTCTATGGCAAATCTTAGTGTAGCCAACTTCTCATAGATGTAGGCTAAATATAGGGACTATATCCCTTTGAACTTTTGGTTAATTCTCCTATCACAACTATCAAAATAGGTCTGCATACTATTTATTTCACCCCAAATTTCTTTCTTACCCATAACTGCACCCCTTCCTCAACGTTAGCCACTTTTTGCTCAAGGGTGACTAATTTTTTCATATATCATTCATGAACTCTTGGGAGAACAAAACGTATCTACCAATAGGTAGATGCGACATATATGGTCTTAGAGTTAGTGGTATTCGTGCTAAAGCTGGTCTAGAGGTTGTGGATGTAGTGGCATCAACAGAAACTTGCAGCTTGGGCCGCTTAGCCTCAACCTAAGACTCCACTTGTGTATCCCTTAGATCTACAGGTATTAATATCCATTGGTGCACCTGGATGGAATGCACCCTAAAGGAATGTAACACCAACCTTTGCCTTTAAAATTGGGTTTTCCTGATCTCAAATCAACCCTAAATCCAAGGTCCAAGGGACCCAACAAAATTATCAACTTTGGACAAAATGAGCACCCTATCCTCCTAACAAATTTGTGTCAACAAACATGGGAACTCCAGGCTCATATCAATACTCACGACCCTATCTCAGATTTTATGTGCAATAATCTTCGCAATATTAATATCATACCCTCTCCATAATAACTGTTATCAAGGTTGCCCGGTCGGGACTCAAAGTGTTATCGCCAGCTGACGGTCCTAACCTATGGAAAACTAGTATCGTCTATGACTTCACAACAAAATTCAAACTCTCTTTTGTAATCTACAACAATGTACCTAAAACCCAAGGAGCATTCTCTTGTACAGTAACAATAATACTTGTTATCCATTTCAAATGTACCAATTTATCCTCAGTAGCAGTCTGGTTTGTTTTTATCTTCCTTATTTTATTAATTCAGTTATCAGTCTCATATGTATCAACTAGGGCACAAAATCAGTCCTATGTAGGAAGTAGGAGATTTTTCATGCAGAGATATTCCATGAACCCCTCCAATCATCAATAAATGAATAGGGTTACCAACCTTTCAATCTATCCCTTGTGGATATAATCGCTTCAACTTCATCGGGTACACATCATAAAATTCCTAAACTAGGATTGGGCTATTGGCCAGATTCTCTCATCATCCATTCAAAATGGTATTTCTTGAACAAGTTTTTGAACTCTGACATCTCATACATTCCTACTGCCAATAACCTAGGATCAACATAAAATCCTTATTATGCCCGGCCAGTGTTGGGCGCAATAACACTCTTTCACTCGTATAACTCTTGCATGTCTGGGTACCCTCACCATCTAACTATTAGAATTGGGCAGCCTCAATATGTAGTACAATCCGAGATGGTGATGGAGGTGGAACCATATATGGAGAATTGTCAATATCGTCCCCTTTCTCACTATCTGTGGACTCTCTCAAGTTGGATTTTGACCATATTTCACTATGCAGTGTCATCCTGACTCTTCGAAACATTTTATCCCCTTTTTTCTCATAATCAAACCCAGACCCAGACTCTCCTCCCTCTTCAGATTAGGGAGGAAAAAGTGAATGTGCTGGAGAGGCCCAAACACTCTTTATTTAGTGCCTTGATCTACTGCCTTGGGCAAGCTACTCCATGGCTGGAATAGTCCTAAGATACTGATCTACTCTACTCCTGCTCGTCCACAAAAGGTTCATCTCTTAATTGGTGAGTGTACTAAGCTTGTTTCTTGGGAGTCGGATTGCCTTTTTGTTTTCATCCTTTATGTTGTCATTCTTTGGTGCCATGGTACCTGCAGGGGATTACACATTAGTAAAATTAATCAAAGAAAGCAATAAAAAAAGTAGGAATTTTTTTTTTTACAGGTAACCTCTACTCCCAGTAACTATGAGTTAGATAATGAGTTATCGTTGTTCAGATGAGTCGTCATCAGAGTCGTATGGCCTGAACTTAACTAGTCATCTTGAATGGTTTCTAAACAACTGCACCCCATGACTTATGTGGTTACACAATGACTCATTGGGTGAACCATTGAGTAGAGTCCTGTGAAGTGCAAAGTAGGTCCTATCAGAATGGTTCACCTGATGATTTTTCTAGTGGCCCTATGAGTCGTCAAGTGACTCGTAGGGAGAACATATGTAATTAAAAGGGAATTAACCATTTACTTAACCTAGATGTAGTCATTACAACTCACACAATGACTCATGATGTCTGGAAATGAGTCATTATGGGAGTCGTAGGGGATGCAATAGGTAGTACCTTTCTTATGCATCAATTCAAATTTTTTTTCAAGTGAGTAGTAGTATATAATCATCTATTTATCATCACAAAGATCATCAAAGTGACACTACAGACAATGCGCTCGTGACTAATGTTAACAACAATATCAAGGTTACTCATACTTCACCTAGGGTAACCAACAACCACAATTAACTACCTAATCACCCCTAACCTACATTCAAGTTCATCTTTTCAATAAAAACAAGTGACCCAACCAACCCCAATTGCTCAAACTTTTAAATCTACGGTTTGAAAAACCCTTTGATTCACTACACAACTTTTCAATAAATCAAAGAAAATTTGGAAGCAAAAGAAGTGCTTACTTAAGTTCAGTGGAGAGTAGTGATGCTTGAGATCTACTATGAATATAGAATCGGCAATTAAATCTTGCCTTGTTACAAAGTCAAGAGACTCTGTGAGGGGTAGTATCATTTTTCTTTAGTATTGGAATGATTAGGGTTTAATTACTATTGAAATCTAAGGTGAGAGAATAATTTAGAAAGATGGAGGGATTTGTATTTATTTGAAAAGAAATGGGAATCGAGATCGAATCCCTTCATATTACAAATTGTTAATTGGGATAAGTCTGAGTCACAAATTTTTAAAAGATAGACCCAATTTATTATCGGTGACCACAACCGCTCGTAAAGACTCATCCTCAGTGGTGACGAGTCATACTCTCCATCTGTTGTGACAAAAAGGACTTTATAAAACTTACTTGAGGTCACCAGTCCCCATAACTCAAGGTGACGAGCCGTAATATGCGACTACGACTTGTTTTAAGAGTTGTTGGGTGACCAATGCCTTTTTCTTTCTTCCTACCTTAGCGAAGAGTTATGTGATGAGTCATCACGTATCCCTACAAGTCGTAGGGTAGATCATTTAAATTGGGCATCAACAATTTTATGGTGTCTTCACAGTTTTTCCTTGTCCTTCACACTTCAACATAAGTTACCCTCTAATATAAAAAGTACAAAATCATGGTGTTGCCTCCTCAAAAGTGCTTGATTAAACGTCACGACACAATGTGGATAAGTTGGCTGCTTATATGTAACCAACAATCATATGGATTGCCTCCTACAAAGAACCCAACTTAACATCCTGGCATAACTCGGGTGTGCTTGACACCTCAATCACCATCTAAATCCACATCAGAAACCACATTCACTTCATCAATAGACCCTAGATAGTGTTTCACCCTTTTCCATTCACCTTGAACTTTAGACCTTCTTTATTTTCCAACTCAAGTGCACTATAAGGGAACGATATAGTTATTCTATATGACCCTCTCCACTTGGACTTTAACTTGCCTGGATACAATTTTAGCTTCGACTAGAAAAGCAATTCCATTCGTGAACTGTCTTTCTAGATCTTGTGATCATGGTTTAGTTTCATCCTTTTCTTGTACAAAGTTGATTGTTCATAGGCTTGAAGATAAAACTCATCCATCACATTTAGCTGCTCTAGTCCCAACTTAACTACATTATACCACTCTAGATTTAGCTTCTTCAAAGCCCACAAAGCCTTATGCTTAAGTTCGACAAGCAAGTGGAATGCTTTGCAATACACAAGCTGATATGAAAAAGCCTAATAGGGGTCTTAAATTTTATTTGGTAAGCCCATAATGCATCATCTAAAATCCTTTCTCAATCCATTCTATTGGCATTTACAATCTTCACCAAGATGGACTTGATTTCATGATTAAGAGACCTCAACCTGCCCGCTTGTCTAAGGATGATAAGGAATCACCACCTTATGTTTCAAACCATATTTCTCAAGCAAGGCTCTAATAGACAATTGCAAAAATGTGAGCCTCTATCACTAATAATAACCCTAGGAGTCCCAAATATGGAAAAGATATTCTTCTTCTGGAATGTTGTGACACTTTCCCCTTTATTGTTTTGGAAGTGCAATTGCCTCTGCCTATTTCAAAACATAGTCAACAGCCACCAAAATATACTTCATACCATGCAAACTCACAAAATGAAGATGAAGTTAATGAACCATATATAAAAAGCTTAAGTTTCAAAATAGTGGTCATTAGAAGTTCCTGCCTTCACAAGATGTTTTCTTTCCATTGGCATTGGTCACACGCCTTGGCATAGTCGTGTCCATATTTATAAATGGTGGGCCAATAGTATCCATATTACAAGATCTTGTGCACAGTCCATGCACCATTATGGTGACCCCCAACTGTGGAAGATTGACATGCCTCTAAGATACTCATCATATCAACCACAGGAACACATCTTCGCACAACTCCATCAACACAACTTCAGAACAAGTATGGCTCTTCCTAAAAGAACTTCCTCACACTATACATAAATTTTTTATATTGTTGAAATGATAAGTCTTCAGGAACTACATAACTCAGTAAGTAATTTTCAAAATCCACCAACCATGGAATTAAATCTTGTGATGCGAATAATACCTGCTCATCTGGAAAAGTTTCCTCTATGTCAAACTCATTCTACAGTTTCAGTATATCCTCTTTCTCAAGTTATGATGGATGGTCAACCACCTGATTTTTAGTCCCCTTTCGATCCTTGACCTCAAAGACAAATTTCTGCAACAACAACACCTAATAGATCAACCTTGGTTTAGCATCCTTCTTTGTTAAAAGGTACATAAGAGTTGTGTGGTCAGCATGTATAATGACTTTTATGCCAAGCAAATAAGACCAAAATTTCTCTAAAGCAAATACCACAACAATAACTCTTGTTCAGTCATAATATACTTTTTTTTGGCTAGGATTAAGCGCTTCGCTAGCATAGTAGATGGTATGTAAGATCTTCTCTTGCCTTTGGCCTAGGACTGGACCTAGTGCCACGCCACTCGCATTGCATATCACCTCAAATGGTGAAGACTAATTTGGAGACACAATAATGGAGGCTGAAATCAACTTTTTTTAGAAACTTAAATGCTTTTGGAAATGTATCATCAAACACAAAATTTCACCCCCTTCTCTAATAGCTTACACAATAGATTGGCAATCTTAGAGAAGTCCATGATGAATCTGTAGAAACCTATATATCCTAAAATTCTAAGAACACCCTTCAGTGAAATTGGTGGAGGCAATTTTTCAATCACCTTATCTTCACCTTTTCGACCTCAATCCCCTTCTTCAAAATCTTGTGATGAACCATTATTCCTTCTTTCACCATGAAGTGGCACTTCTCCTATTTCAACACCAAGTTATATTCCTCACATCTTCTTAGAAAATTGGCGAGATATGCCAAACAATATTTAAATGAGTCTCCTATAACTTTTAAATCATCTATTAACACCTCAATGATGTTTTCAACCTTGTCATAAAATATAGCCATCATCCAATGCTGAAACATTGTGGGTGCATTACACAAACCAAATAACATCCTCTTGAACGCAAATGTCAAATATAGACAAGTGAAAGTGGTTTTCTGTTGTTCCTCGAGATAATAGAAATATGATTATAACCCAAGTGTCCATCAAAAAAATAATACCAACCTCTAACAGCAAGTCGGTCCAATATTTGATCTGTGAAGGGCATAGAAAAGTTATCCTTTTTTGACCAAGAGTTTAGCTTTCAGTAATCCATGTATACACGCCAACCCATGAATAGCCTTATCAAAATAAGCTCATTCTTTTCATTTAGAACCATAGTGATCCCACCTTTCTTTGATACCAGATTACCTACTTACTATAAAAAAATTGAATAAACCATACCCGCGTCTAACCACTTGATGATTTTTTTTTCACCACATAGCAGATTCAACCTCTATTAATGCTAAATACTAGGCATGCACTCTGGTTCAAGTTGGATTTTATGCGTGCAAATTTTGAGTGGGATCCCAATAATATCAGCAATGGGCCATCCAATAGCCCTCTTGAACCTTTTTAAAATAGAAACTAGAGCCTTAAATTGCCAATGCACCAGGTCGGCTGCAATAATAATAGGAAAAGTGTTATTGGATCCTAAAAATACATATCAAAGATGGGTTGGAAGAGCTTTGAGCTCCAAAACTGGAGACTCCTCAATGAAAGGTCATGCTAGAGGGTTCAGTCTATTCTTAAAATCAAGATCTAATTTCTTTGGTGCATAAGTATATTAACCCCTACCTCAAGTACGCTTACTATCTCATCAAATTCATTAGAGCCATCACCCTCAAAATTCATAATAACTGTTGCAAGGGCCTCAACCCAAGTCTCTCCTCAATTAGAGCTACCAAATCATTCTCATCAACTGTATCTATCACAGAGATCATATACATATCCTTTGGATTCTTCATAGACTGACATACATTAAAAGTAACTTGCTCACTATTTAATCGAAACTTTATCTACACAGTCTTCACATCAATTAATACGCGCCCAGTCACAAGAAAAGGCCTTTCCAAGATAATGATGACTTCAAAACCAACCTTATAGTCAAGGGTAACAAAATAAGCTTGAAAGATAAAGAATGCAACCCTCACTAAAACATCACATAAGATACCCATCGACTTCTTCGCAGTGTGGTTCGCCATGAGAAGTCTCATCAAAGTAGGTTTTGTCAACCCCAACCCCAACTATTTATAAACTAATAGTGGCGTTAATTTAATGCTAGCTCTCAAGTCATACAATGCCTTCACGAATTTGAAACACCCAATAGTACGTATAATCGTGAGGCTATTGCATTACAATGATGTACATTGTCCATGGACTTAAAACTCACTGTTCGCTTTTTATTAACCAAATCCTTCATGAACTTTGTGTAACCTGTCATTTGTTCTAGTTCCTCAATTAGAGGAATGGTCTCTATCAACCTCTTTGGCGTTGACATAAACTTTTGGTACTTTTCTTCATTGACTTTCTTTTTTAGTCTTTGTGAAAAAAAGGAGGAGGTCGTGGAATGGGAGTCAATACTTGAGGGACCTCCTTGTCCTTTTCGTTTCTTGCCTTGGCCTTGTGATCATAAACATGAAGCTCATTTGATGCATTCTCATTAACCGCAATTAGTATACGTACCCGCACAATGCGCGGATAATATTAAAGTAATATTTTTTGTCGCGTAAATATTGAAATGTCTTGTTCAAACTTGCTAAATTATATTATCTTAAAAAAATTATTTATCATATTATTTCTCAATGAAGTGAGAAAATAAAATAAAATCTTTTTCTACCCACCTCCCCTCCCCAATCATTATGAAATCAAGTGTATATGAGTAAAAATCACCATGTAATTGCAAAAAGAAAATGTGTTTCATATTTTTTAATTATATTTTTACAATTTAAAGTTTCAGATTGTCAAAAATAATTTGAATTTTTATTCTGCTATCCCTCCATCTCTTCCATGCAAAATTTTATAAATAGTAATATGTGTATTATGATTTTTTCATTATATTCTCAAAAATAATTTAAATTCCCCCTCCTCCTTTCCCCTCCCCCCAACCCCTCCGCCGTCAATCCTCCTTGTATATTTTTTTATTGTAATTTGATTACTTTACTTAGATTATATTTTGTGTTACACATATACGTAGTTGAATTTTCTTCTCTCTTATCTCAGAATATAAAAATTAGAACAAATAAATTTTGTTATGCATAGCAAAATATATGAAATATAGATTAGAAGAAGATTTCAAGGTAATCTAGTCTGTTAGAAGTGGTTATAATTTAAAATTTAAGCCAAACACTTTCACATCTATCAAAATATAAATTTATCTCATATATTTGATTTTAAAATTTCTGTTTTTTAAAATAAAATTCGAAAAAGTTATTAACATGTCCTATAACTAAATGAATTCCATAATGCATGTAAAAAATTTTGAATATGAATTTTAAAGGAGAAAGTAAAATCCTGAATTTTATTCTAAGAAAAAGAATTTTAATATGTAACTTACATACAATTATGTTTAATTAAACTCTAAGTTACATCATTAAATGTACTTTTTTATATTTTAATTTAACATCCAATGATTATGACTCATTCGTATTTACTAAAAAATAATTCACTTAGTCTTTTTAAATTTTTTATTTTTATTTTTTATACTACACGCAATCAGTTAAAAAATAAATAAATAGAGATGTAAATCTTTAAGTAAAATCAAGAAACGAATAAATCAATTAAAATACCTAAATTCATGCAAATTTTATTTTATAATCTTTTGAAAAAATTTATTTTATTTTATTGTAATAATGCTCCATAAAGTTGTCTTTCTACTTAAGATTGCATTTTTAAAGTAAGTATCTAAGTGACTAATTTTACAAAATTCTATTTAAATAAAAAAGAGAATTTTAGTCATATATTCGAATTAAGACACAATATGGAGCAGCTGCAGCTTACCGAGGACATGACCCTAGATAGGAAGGCGTGGATGTTGCGGATAAGGGTAGAAGGCTAGGATGAATGCGTAAGTTGTAGCAAGTAGGTAGGAGCTACTAGTCAAGAGGGCCTAGGTGTCCCTGGTCTGTGAATGTTTGTTACTACTAGGGGGGTGTCGTATTCTGGATGTCCTATCGCTTATCACTTATTTATTGCGCCTATTTATCTTATTTAGTATTGCTCGGATTTATACTTTATTTTATTTTTATTTTAGTATGCCTTATTCCTTTTTATGTTATGCCATCTATCAAGCTTCACTACGCTTTGGTTACTATTCACTACCTGGAGCTAGGGGTCTATCGAAAACAGCCTCTCTACTTCTTTGAAGGTAGCGGTATGGACTACGTATATTTTACCCTCCCCAGACCCCACTTTGTGGGAATACACTGGGTTTGTTGTTGTTGTTGTTGTATTCGAATTAAAATTAATACAGTTATTACTTTTATTATTGAACTACCATGAACATTATAATTTGAATTTTAGTAAATCAGTTATTCTCTTGGATAAGAAAAAGATGAAAAATAAGATAAAAAAATTTATACATGCCATTAAATTTTAAAATATTAAAATATCTAAATATTTTAAATTTAAAAATCAAACTACTATTTTTGATCTTCAAATTCTAATAAACTAAAATAAATAATATTATCCTTTTCTCTTCTTTAATAATCGGGATAAGAATAAGAAAAAGAAAAGAATGAAGAAAAATAGTTTATATGCATACGTGCATAAATTGTAAGCATAATTTTTTTTTTTTATTTTATATGAGTACAAATACAACGTTTCTCTTCATTATTTAAATTATAATATGTATGTTTCTTCTAATAGTTTGGCATTTAATTTTTAATTTTTTTTCTATTCATGCTAGGCTAGTTCTCTCGGTTTAGTTAATTTATCAAAAAAAATATTAAAAATTATCTATATTCTTTTTACTTAAACTCTTTTTTGTCTTTTTGTTACCTTTCTTTCATACTTTTACTATAAAATACGAGTATTTTATTTTAACCTTCAAAACAATTGAGTTAAAATATTACAAATTGTAAAAAATAAATATTTATTTATTTTAAATTTTCTCCAACTATTTCAGAACCTACAATCTACTTTTCCATGATCTGCAAAAATTGTTCATAAGCACAAAATTTTGAAGTTATAGATGATAACTTTTCATTATATTCCTCAAAAGGGGCGGAACTATCCTTAGGTTAGGGGGTTTATTTGAACCCCCTTCGGCTGAAAACTATACTATTTATATATAGTTAAAATTATTTTTTACGTATATTTATAGATGTCGAACCCCCTTCTGTTAGTTTATATATTTACTTTTGGACCCTCTTAATGAAAATTCTGACTCCGCCATTGTTTCTCAATCACATCTCGTACTTGAATCCTAATCAAAGTTTACTTAAAATACCAATTACTTAGTCTAACATCATGTATTTAAAATTTTAAGGATGTATTTAATTACTTTTACAAAATCATAATAAAAAATATCACTTACTTGAATTCAGCCCCGAATATTAAAAAAATTAGTGTTAAACATCATCATTTGCATATAAAAATAAAAATAAAGAGTGTAATAAGTAAATTCATAAATAAAACTAATAATCAGTAATCAATAAAAAAGAGGAAAAGAGAGAGAAGGAAGCTTAATACTATATATTAGAATAGGAGTGAATATATATAAAAGAGATTAAGAAGGTAGAATTCTATTGCAATTCAATTTTCATTTAAAAATTCAAATGTAAATATCCTTATCCTTATTCTTTTCAAATTTGACATGCTTATCTTAAATATATATTTGAATTAAGAGAAATATTTAAAATCAATGAGATTAATCCATATTTTCTTATAATAAATACTAACAAAATAAAAGAAGAATAAATTTATTTCTCTTTCTTATCCTTTTAAATATATTATTATTATTTTTTATTATCACTATTACTTTTACGTACTACTACAACTCCACTATTACTTCTCCGTACTACTACAACTCCTAATGATTAATTTTTTTTAATTATTTCATTTTTTTCTTTCATTTATTTATTATTTCTATCATCACAATTACCACGTACTAATACTACTATTTTATTTATTTTTAATTCTTCTTCTTCCTCTTCCTCTTCTTCCCATTTTTTGAATCTCTTGTTTAATATTTAAACCAAATGTATTCAAATATATTTTATATCAACTTAAAGAAATTAGTTAATGAAATAGTAAGTGTTCATTTATAACTCTTCAATCATAAGTTTCTAGTTATAAGTTAATAATTAATATTTAAATAAATTATATCAAATATATTTTATACATTTAAATTTTAAAAGATATAAGTTTATGAAAGATAAAAAGTTTATTTAGAACTCTTCAACCATGAGTATCTATTTTTAAGCTAATGAAAATATTTTCTTTTTTTAAAAAATAAAGGATAATGTATTTTTAAATTTTGATATTTCTAATCTTTCAATTCATGTTCTTTATTACAGTATTATTATTCTTTGTCTAAAAACTGTCGAGTGGCTAGTTCTTATGCAACCACTTGTCTTTTTGTGGTGCTTTTAATTTTGCTTTTATATATATATATATATATATATATTGATGTAGCACAAGTTTAGAGGAACTCTCTAATGTGCTAAATAAAGTAAACCATCCAATTTGTTGAAGGAACAACTTCAACGTGTTGTAAGATAACGCTTCAAAGACAATCAGAATCCACGGATAACAAGAGCTTAATCCAAAGACCTTAAAATACAAGATCTAATCCAAGATCTTAAAACAAAACACAAGGTTTCATTAATAGAAGAGTTGAACTAAAAACTACATAGCTAGAGGTTTTTGCCTCTATTTATAGGCTTCAAAAGCCTTTGTACAACTCATTGACAATTCATATACAACTCATGGCTAACAACTCATTTTTTTAATAGCTAAGTATTCTAGAATTATGTAAAAGATAAACTTGACAACTAGTAGCAAAATTCAAATTGATTTTCTCTTTCTATAAGTAGCAAAATTGATTTTTGATTCATGAAGGTTCTGGACTAGGTTTAGAATTTTAATGTTCCTCATCATTCTCCTCTACTTTTTTGAAACTCAACTTCTAGTTTTCTTCATAAAGTGTTTGCTCTGGATAATAGAGTGATAGGTCTGCCACATTAAAAGTATTTGAAATATTCATCTCACTTGAAAATCTACACATAGGCATTGTCGTTGATCTTCTTTAGTATAGTGTATGGGCCATATTTTTTTGCCTTAATTTTTCGTGAACACCAGCAAACAATCTCTCCTTTCTAAGGTATACCATTACTTGGTCACCAACTTGGAATGACATTAGCCTCCTATTCTTATCTGCCAACTGCTTGTATTTCTTGTTTGATGTTTCTAATACATCTTGAATAATTTCGAATAGTTGCCACCAAAGGTCATAGCTAATCTTGAATTCTCCTTTGTTGGTAGCTTCACTAAATCAACCACATGTCTTGGAACTCTAGTGTATACAATAGAGAAATGGCTATGACCCGTAGACCTATGCTTAGAATTATTGTAGGCAAACTCCGTAAGGGATAAATTAAAATCCCATTGTCCTTTCTTATCTCCACAAATGCATCGAATTAAATTTCCTAAAAATTTATTCACCACTTCTATTTGTGGATGGGTAGTGCTTGAAAACTTCAATTCTGTGTTGAATTGTTTCCATAAAGTAAGACAAAATGCAGCAAGAAATTTGCTATCTCGATCTGAAATAATTGATCTTGGAACACCATGTAGTCTAAATACTTTTCTAAAGAAAAGATTAGCTACATGATGGGCATCCGTTGTCTTATGGCAAGGGATAAAATGAGTCATTTTAGAAAAATTTTCTACTATCACATAAACAACATCATGTCCTCACCTTGTCCTTGGTAAGCCAAGTACAAAATCCATTGATAGGTTTTTCCAAGGTGCACTTGGAATGGGTAATGACATATAGAGTTCGGTGTTTTGAAATTGACCTTTGTATGTTTGTCAAACGGGACACCTTTGCACAAATTTGCAGCATCTCTTTTAAGTTGTGGCCAATAGTAGCGTGCTTCCAAATTAGCAATAGTTTTATCACGCCTAACATGGCTGCTAAGATTACATGAATGCATTTCTTGAATCAACTTATCTCGTAGAGAACCTCTGGGAATACATAAGTAGTTTCCATTAAAGAGATATCCATCTTGTACCATAAAATTCTCTTCTAATAGTAAACCTTTTGTTTGTTTCACTAAGATTCGCCTGAAGTCTTCATCATTTTCATATAGTTCTTTTATTTGGTCTACTCCTGGTAACTCAGATTCAAAATAAACCATGAGACTTGCATGTCGGCTTAAAGCATCTGCCACTCAATTAGTCACTCCAGACTTGTGGATAATAAGATAATTGATTCTCTCCAGGTATGCTTCCCATCTTGCTAATATGCAATCCATATGCTTTTGACTTCTAAAATGTTTCAAGGGTTGATGATCAGTGTAGACAATAAATTCTTTAGATATTAAATAGACCTCTCATGTCTTCATTTCTCTATAAACAGAATAAAACTCTTGCTGGTGAGTACTCCACTTTTGTCTTTCTTCACTTAGCTTCTCACTGAAGAAAGCAATAGGTTTCATTTCTTATGATAAAATAGCCCCAATACCTATTCCACTAGAATCGCATTCCAACTCAAAGGTCTTGTTGAAATATGGTAACACTAATACAAGAGCTTGTGACAACTTTTCCTTAATCTCCATGAAACTAGCTTTAGCTTTTTCATCCTATTTGAACTTTCCTTTCTTTAAAAATTCATTGATTGGTGCCATGCTAGTACGAAAGTTCTTAATAAATCTTATATAGAAAGTGGCTACACCATGGAAGCTCCTCACTTCAGAGATAGTTTTTGGAGTTGGCCATTCCTTTATTGCATCTATTTAGACTCATCAACTTGAATCCCCCCACTTGAGATAATAAAGCCTAAGAAAACTAGTTTTGTTTCAAGGAATACGCACATCTTCAAGTTAGCATAGAGCTTATTCTCCTTCAATACATTTATCACTTTTTTGGCATATTCAAAATGTTCCTCCATATTTTTGCTATAGATTAATATGTCGTCAAAATAGACAACTACAAACTGTGACAAGAATGGACGAAAAATTTGATTCATTAGGCGCATGAAAGTACTAGGAGCATTAGAAAGTCCAAATGGCATAACTATCCATTCATACAACCCTTCTTTTGTCTTGACTGCAGTCTTCCATCCATCACTGGGTCTAATTTATATTTGGTGATCCTGATCTTCACTTTTTTCTTGAGCCATCTGATAGTATATGGATTCGGGTGATCATGTGTCTCAAGATTTAAGTGTTTAACCATGTTTTCAGAAACTAAATTCTCATAGCTACAACTATCAATTACCAACTTTCATACCTTTCCATTCATAGTGCATTTTCTTTCGAATATCCTCTTTCGTTGTGTCTCTTCAAGTTGCATGGTTGAGCATAAAAGGTGTTTGACCATACATGCTATTTCTTCTCCCTCTTCTTCACATAGTTCGGGTTCACCTTCACTTTTATATTTGTCCACCTCTTTATCACTTTCATCACGACGAGTGGTGTTGACAAACTTCTTTCTTAGACAATTGCTTGATATGTGTCCCTCTTCGTGACACTTGTAACACTTGATCGTATTAGATGGTTGCTTATCATTATTTTTGCTACAAAATGGTGCCTTTTTATATTTCTTTGCTTTAGATGGAATAAACTTCCCCTCCTCTTGGCGTGGATAACTTTTTGATATACTTTCTGGGCGAGAATAAGATGCAGCTTTATAAGACTTCTTGGTCTTTATATATCTCTTATCTTTCAAGGCATGAGTTTGACCTTGATCTACTGACCAAATTTATTGTATGTCAAGATGTTCTTAGATAGAATCATTGACACCATTGATATACGACTTGTTGGTCTTCATTTTCAAAAAGATTGTACCTTACTTGTAATCTTAAGAACTCCTCTGTATAATCAAAAATAGATTTATTACCTTGAACACATTTATGGAACTGCAGGTACAAGAGTTGTTCATAATTTACAGGCAAGAACCTAGCCTTTAGAAGTGCTTTCATTTGTGGCTAATATCTTACACGATTTTCACCCATCAAACGAAGCTCTACTTGATGACGATTCCACCAAGCTCCAGTACCTCCTTTCAATTTATATGCCACCAATGGTACTCAGCGATCTGGAGAGATATTCTATTCATAATCTCAAAGAATGTCTCCACTTCATAGATCCAATCAAGAAACCCTTCAATGTTTACATTACTATTGAAAGTTGGGATTTCAGCCTTAATCTTGTATATATCTCCACCATTTGCATGACCTCTTCTTGGTTGTGCATAAGGATTATGTTCCTCCACATCATATTTCTCTTCTACATATTGAGCTTGATGTTGTCTCTGATTTTTGACAATACCTCATTGACTGTTTCTCACTAATACAATAAGTTCTTTAAACCTCCTAGTGAGTTCTTCATGAAGAGTAGCGATTTGTTGATTCAATCTTTCTTCTAGGTTATTCATCCTCATTGTAAGATCCTCTATTTCTTTGATACCAAACTGATATAGCACAAGTTTAGAGAAACTCTCTAATGTGCTAAATAAAGTAAACCACACAATTTGGTGAAGGAACAACTTCAACGTGTTGTAAGATAACGCCTTAAAGACAATCCGAATCCACGGATAACAAGAGCTTAATCCAAAGACCTTAAAATACAAGATCTAATCCAAGATCTTAAAAAAAATACAAGGTTTCATTAATATAAGAGTTGAACTAAAAACTACATAGCTAGAAGTCATTGCCTCTATTTATAGGCTTCAAAAGCCTTTGTACAACTCATTGACAACTCATACACAACTCATTGAACACTCATAGTTGACAACTCATTTTCTTAATAGCTAAGTATTCTAGAATTATATAAAAGATAAACTTGACAACTAGTAGCAAAATTCAAATTGGCTTTCTCTTTCTATAAGTAGCCAAATTGATTTTTGATTCATGAAGGTTCTGGACTAGGTTTAGAATTTTAATGTTCCTTATCTCTCTCTCTCTCTCACACACATATATATAGAGAGAGAGATAACTTCAGAGTCGACAACTTTTTAATCATCTACTATTATTGATTTTACTGCATCATTAATATTTACGAACATTGGAGGATCTGTGGTAATCTTCCCATTTCGAGTAGTAATAGCCAAGCAATGACCACCATTTTTGGATTTTGGATGGTGTTGCTTGGAGAGTACCTTGTTGATGTTTATTTAATACTTCAAAAATCTGACCAAGTTGTTGCTCAAGCTACTTGATGGGGGTAGCATATGATTCAACATTTTAATTCATACCCAAAATATCTGCCTTAATCTCCTCAAGAAAGTCTTTCATTTTCTCTACCCCTTTTAGAACTTTTGGATGTTTGTCCTCTATTCTCAAATTGATAGAACCCGCATCACGATTCCCAAGTAGAGCATAAAGGCCACTTTTATCCTTAGAGTCATCCTTTATCCTTCAATCACTATCACGATCCCTATGCCTATCTCAATACCCTACTTTGTCGTATCTATCTCCGTAGTAGTTTCGACCTTAATTCCCCTGCCTCGAGTTTCAATTGTTTTAGTTAGACCCTTGGACTTGGCTTAAACAAAATGTCACCTCTCTATCTAGATACTTTGCTTTCTCATCAAAGTTAGAATAATTATACCTAGATGCCTTACTTTGCGCACCTACTGCATTTACTTTTTCCACTCCAGCTACCGCAAAATTATTTAGTAAGCAATCCATTCTCAGTCTTTCGTTGTGCTACCTCTTGAGCCACTATTTCATTTAGTGCTTATTATTCTGTGGATGCTCCTATTACATAAGTACCTGTGGGTTTGTCTACCTCTTGAGTATGCCAAACTTTGTTAGTTTTTGTAATTCGGTCTAAGATCTCAGAAGCATACTCCTGCCATAGATTTGAATGCTCCACCAGTGATGGTGTTTGCTACATCCTTAGTGTTCACTTTCAAGGGTTTGTAAAATATCTTTAGCAAGTTTCTACCAGTCATCCTATGGTTTGGAACACTCTGTAACTTCTTCTTGAATCTCAACCAAGTCTCGGATGGTGCCTTTAAATTCAAGTATCTAAAATTGTATATCTCGTCTTTAATTGCGACATTCTGGAGGGTAGGAAAAATTGGCCAAAAAATTGAGTCCTCAACTTGTTCCAAGTAGTAATAGATCTACGAGGTAATTCACCTAATAGAGAGAACAAAAATAGCCCTAGTCAAATAGACTCCTAACTCACTCCAGGTAGATTATATGAAGTGCAGGTCCCCACAAAGTTCATAATATACATTTTTGCTTCATCAGTAGGAAGGCAAGCAAATACCTCATTTTCAGCATTTGGATCATTGTATTTGTGATATTAACTTAGTACCTTGAGGCAATTCTGGTGAAATGATTTCACCCATTTTAATTGAATCCACAAAATCCAAATATTTCTTTGGATCTTTATAAACAGGAAGATAGTGTTGTAAAGAATATTGTCCCCTATTTCTCTTCTATCTTTCCTTGTCATCACACATAGCTAGATGATCTGCATTATATTGTCTAGCCCTCTCTTTCCTTGTTTCCCGCCTGTTAACTGTTTGCCTAACATTTTTCTCAACCATCAATCAAGCGGTGACTTGTTCAGTAGTTTTGCAATTGTCATACTGTTCAGTGGCTGATCATGATATTTTCCTCGACCATGTACACCTTCCAGCAAAACCTCTAGATCATGGACTCCTTTGTTAACCATTCTTCGATTGTGTCTTAAGAGTTTTCTCAAGCTCTGTATCAAGTAGAACCATGGGATTGTCTTGATTCTAAGTACTGGGCATACATTGGTGTGTGCGTTAGAAATAATAGCAAAGTAAAGTCAGGAAACAACAACCAATAACCCCAACAAGCATACTCAAATCAACTTTATAATTGTATTTCTCGACAATGGCGCCAAAATTTAATGTCACCTAAATTACACCTCCAAGTAAAGTATAACACGATCACTATCAAATATAGAATCCAACCAAGGTTAGGATAAAACCCACATGGCATAGGTCTAAATATTAATCAGTATGTATGTCAAGGCAATCAATAACAAATTCTGATAAAAGAAGGGGATCTATATGAAGTAATTCAGTAGTAACAGTTGTTTATTTATTGGAATTATAATCAGTATGATAAAGGCACTAAGACCGTATTCCCAATAACTTCATAACTCCATAGTTTGGTATACTTTATAACCTCTTTCAATTTTTGGTATGCAGAATCGATAGGTTATGTATACCTAAAACAACTTTACGCTCTTTTCTAGGCAATATCCTCAGCTAAGTTTTCTTTTCTCCTGAGCTTGCTTTACTAACCCCTATCCTATATCCCAAATAACTATCATGTATTATAGGCTCAAGATATTAAGTGGAGGTTGATAGCTTCAAGTTTTTGTTATTTAATACCTTCTTCCTATCTGTACTATTCTTTCACCCAGAAGCAAATTAGGTAAGTTCTAATATTGGCCATCATCAAAAAACATTCAAACCCAAGAGAGAAATCAATACACATTAAACCGATTAAAGATTACTCCATACTATAAATCCTAGTTTGTTAATCCATCATGGTTTCCACTACCCTAGTTGTGATGCTTAGCTACTCATAATTGCAAGCACACAATAATAATTCATTAGAGAAAACATAATCTTGCTTTTACAAGAATAACAATAAAACTCCAAATATCACTTTAAATTAAAGGCGCAATACATAAACATGTCCTTTAACTTGGACTTAGATCACATCTATGGCCTCCAACTTTGGGTTTTCACAAGTAGACACTTAAACTTGTATAAAGTTGAACAAGTAAACACATATGTCATAAGTGGCATCCTATGTGGCCAATTCTTATCCTACATGGTATCCTACATGTGTTATGTCACATAAGACGTGTGTGTCTACTTGTTCAACTTTAAACAAGTTTAAGTGCCTACTTAAGTACACCAAAAATTGGAGGCCATAGATGTGATTTGAGGGAAAGTTAAAGGGCATATTTATGTATTATGCCTAAATTAAATATTAGGAATCAATGATTGTCTTGCAAAACTAATAATATGTCTTGAAAGTGGTAATAGAATGTAAGCTAAACTAATAGATCCACATTGGGTATTTATGGACAAAAAGGAAAACTGTCCTAACTAAATTCGTAGTACAAAGTCATTGATGACTATGCCTCTGACAACGAGTTATTTGGTACGATGATTACTTATAGTCAGTCTTTTTTCATATCATTACCTACTTTTCTGGCTTGTTTGCATAATACCCCGGGTTTTGGCCTCTGAAATTTTCTCGTGTGATTGAACTCACTACCCAGCCAACGACTTATGCGACGAGTCGTTATCATTCATCATAAGTTGTATAGAGCCAATCATAGTTTAACAAGTGAAGTTGCTTAGGTTACTAGTTGGGTCATGATTAAAGACCCTACGAGTCGTGAGGTATGGTCACGAGTCATGGTGAGGGACTTGTGACCCTAATAGTGTGGTTGTCCTAAGTCACTGCCCAGACTACGAGTGACCAGTGACCGTGAGTCATTACATAACCCGTAGCGACTGGCAATAGTTTTTCTGTATTTCAACTAGGGCACTATGGTCATTTCCCTCTCACTACACTTCGTGCCCACGACCTTAAAACACTAAAGGGACATTATTTTCACCACTTATCAAATCATAAACTACTCTCTTCTATCTCAAATTCCCCATCAAGAGCAAGACTAGGGTTTTTAAGAATTGACCATCTAGAATTCAATTGGTGATTTCTCGTATATCTTGGTGTCTTCAGGCATGTATCTTTTCCATAACTTGGTTTTATATAAAAGCATATGTTTAATCATGGTTTATGTGGATTTAATTATTGAGATTTTGAATAATGGGTTGAGGGTTTTTTATAATTATTACTTGGTTGATTTCTCTTAGTTTTGGAATTGTTATTCATGCTTCATCCCATGGTCTTAAACTAAATGCATGGGTATGGTGAATGGGGAGAGGGCCATGGATTCCTCTAAAATTTATGGAATTCAGTTTTGAATTGGTATTAACCTCAATTCACCTGTATAATTTGTTTTGAATTATGAATAATTACATAGTTTTGTTTACTGTTCTAAGTTATTGGATTGCATTAATGGCTAAACAGATAAAAATGGTTTTGAAAAGGGCCTTGGTGGCCATGGAATGGGTTTTAAATTGGAACTTAGGGGTTGTGGATTCCCCTAGGTTGATGAATAATTAGAGTGTCAGAATTATTTAAGCTTGCAAGCAAAATTAATTGGTATGGCGATACCAACGGTAAATGCCTAAATGAATAACTACTTGGTTAAATGGATGAGTTATTTGCAAATGTTTTAATTAGACTTAAAGTGGGTTGTGTATCTTGTTGTGGAAGGTGGAGGTCCCGAAAGGACCGATACTGGAAACCACGTTTGCCGGCATGGGGGTCTTTATAATTGTGTGCATAGTTTACACTATATACATATTTTGGAATGTTTGGGGTTATGGATTCCCTAGACCTTTCTTAGATTTTCCTAGTTCGTGCGGTGAACACATACTGGGACCCTTTCAGTAGGGAGAGTTAAACCCATATAGCCCGTGGGTGGCCGTATATATATGCATGTATGTTAATATGTACATTAAGATTTGGTTTTGTTTTAGAAATTAGCATTATATTATCCTCTATCCTGAGTTACATGCTAGTGCTCACCCTGCTAACCGTCCTACGACACTACATTATTTCATAATGTTGGGTCCTAAGATACTTCTTTTATCCCTGTGCAGCGTTATATGGATTTTAGTTCGTCGGTTGGCCTGTGTTGAAGTGGTGAGCCTCCATCTTCTAGAAGGCCGGACATTTTATTACTTTCCTTATGAGTATCGAAATCCTATTAGTTTTTTTGTATTTTGGATTCCATTTTTGCCATGGTTGGGGGAATCTCCCGACCTAACTTGGTATTTTGTTTTAGATGCTTTTGTGGACAAAGTGTATGAATGGTTGTTGTTAACTATGAATAGTTGTTGTTAACTTTTAGAGCTTACTTTTGAGTTACATTTACTGTTTTATGTTTATATTCTGGATGTCTTTCACTGTTTATTTAGATTTTTCTTGGTTGAACAGGCTATGAGAATGGTCTCTGATCCTCAATGCGCTTAAGATACATCACTACTAGGCCCAGGGTTAGGTCGTGACAAGCTTGGTATCAGATAATAGGTTCAGGGTCATTGGGTGTCCATAAAGTCGTGTCAAGTAGAGTCCTTTTTATGGGTGTGTAGCGCACTACACTTATAACGGGGAATCTACAGGGCATTTAGGAATATTTCCCTTGTGTTCTATTTTGGGCTATAGAGTTTAGTGTCATGAGTTCTCTCTAACTCCGGGTTTGCTCGCATTTCAGACCATGCCTCTTCTAATATTTGATCCTCGTGGAAACTCTACTAGAATCTTTGCCCCACCTGAGGGAAATGTGGAGGGGACTCATTCTATTTATAGAGTGCAGACCCAGTCTAGGGTCCTTGCTCTCAATTGTGCTGCCCTATGTAGATTTTTGCTAGTCCCCACTAGTCCTTCCTCGGCTAGTGACACTCATGATCAGTAACCTCAAGGGTATATCTCTAATTCGGAGTTTCATCAGTTCATTCATCTGCTTACGCAATTGGTATGTTAATTCTGTTATGGTTTCAACTAAGGTTACTTGAGTTGGTCAGTTCATGAGGTTGAATCCCCTAACCTTTATAGGTTCTAAGGTTGTGGAGGATCTTCAAAGGTTTATTGATCAGAGTGATGCATTCTACTGATGTAGAAAGTGTGGAATTTGTTGCATATTAGTTGAAGTATGTTGCATATTAGTGGTATGAAAGGTGGGAGTAGTTGAGAGGTGATGATGCTGAGCCAATATTATGGGATGAGTTTTCTATTTATTTTCTTAATCGTTTCTTTCCTCGGGAGTTGAGGAAGGCCAAGGCCAAAGAGTTTGTCAACTTGAGGTAGGTGGGATGAGTGTGAAGAAGTATGCCCTAAAGTTTCATTAGTTATCTCGTTATGCTCCAGAGCTGGTGTCTAGTATGAGGGTTAGAATGAGGAAGTTTGCTTTTGGTTTGTCTCGTAACTTGGTATTGGAGTGCAAGGTTGAACTGTTGAACAATGACATGGATATCTCCAGACTTGTGATTTATATACAGCAGGTAGAGAATAAAAAGAAGAAACAGACGGAGATTGGAGAGAAGAAAAATAAGAAGTTCAGGTATTTAGAGTAGGGTGGAGGTCAACAAGCTAGTGGGAGAGATGGTAGACAGTGGAGCAAGAAAAAGACTTGGGGAAATTCTGGTTTATATTTTTCGACTAGTGCTCCTTATCTAAAGTCGTTTGGTGATCGTCGATTTCAGACTAGTAGTGGTCCTAAGGCACAGGGTGCCCAGTCTCAATCTAGCTGAGCTCAGTCAGCTCTACCCCATCCTTCTAGCTATTTTTGTGGACAACTTTACCGTGGTTATTATGATGAGGAGAGGAATCAGTGCAATAATTATGGTCTATCGGGGTATATACAATGACACTGTCCTTCAGCTAAGGTAGATATCAGAGCTAATAAGGTCCCGATCGCTACTTCATCGGCTTCTGCACCTAAAAGTGCTACTTCTGGTACCTGTACTGGCCAGAATAGTCTCTATACTCTTGCTACCCATCAGTAATTCGAGGCATATCCTGATGTTATTACGGGTATATTACAGCTCTTCTCTCGTGATATATATTATTTGATTGATCTAAGGTATACTCTTTCTTATGTAACCCCTTATGTGGCTGTACGTTTTGGTTTTGGTCCTGAAAATATTCCCGAGCCTTTCTCTGTTTCTACTCTGGTGGATAATTCTATTGTGGCTAGAATAATCTATAGGGGTTGTGTGGTGTCTATCTTACATAAGGAGACCTTAGTGAATTGGTAGAGCTTGATATGGTAGATTTTTATGTAATCTTAAGGATGGATTGGCTTCATTCATGCTATGTTTCATTAGATTATAGGACCTAAAAAGTCTATTTCCAATTCCCTAATGAACCGGTAATCGAATGAGAGGGGAGTTCCTTAGTGCCTAAATGGGGGTTTATTTCTTATCTTAGAGCCCGGAAGTTGATTTTCAGGGATGTCTGTATCATTTGGTTTGGGTTAAAGATTCTAATTTTATGGGTACCTCTTTGCAATCTATCCCCATGGTGAACGAATCTCCTAAAATAATTCCCAAGGATCTTCTTGGCATTCCTCCCGATAGGGAAATAGACTTTGGGATTGATTTTCTACCGAATACTCATCCTATATCTATTCCTCCCTATAGAATGGCTCTAGATGAGTTAAGGAAGTTGAAATAATAGTTAAACGATCTCGTTGATAAGGGCTTCATTCATTCGAGTGTTTCTCTATAGGGTGCTCCTATGATTTTTGTGTGTAAGAAAGATGGGTCTCTTTGGATATATATAGATTTAGCACTTGAATAAGGTTACAGTGAAGAATAAGTATCCTCTCCCTAGGATCGATGATTTTTTTTATCACCTTCAGGGTGTTAGATGCTTCTCTATGATCGATCTTCATTCGGTTTATCATCAGTTAAAGATTAGGGAAACTTATATCCCTAAAACTTTTTTGGAACATGGTATGGTCACTATAAGTTATTGGTCATGTCTTTTGGGTTGACTAATGCGCCGGCTGCTTTATGGATCTTATGAATTAAGTTTTCAGGCAGTTTTTGGACTTGTTTATTATTGTCTTCATTAATGATATCTTGGTGTATTCTAAGAGTGAGGAGGATCATGCCAATCACCTCCGAATTATATTACAGACTCTTAAGGATCAGAAGTTGTATGCTAAATTTTCTAAGAGTGAGTTTTGGATGAATATTGTGACTTTCTTTGTGCATGTTGTTTCTAGTGAGGGGATCAAGGTGGATCTACAGAAAGTTGAGGTGGTTAAGAGATGGCCTAGACCCATGACTCCAACTAATATTTAGAGCTTCTTAGGCTTGGCTGCATATCATAGGAGGTTTGTGGAGAGTTTCTCTTCTATTAATGCTTCGTTGATGAAGTTGATTCAAAAAATTGTGAAGAGGTGAAGTTCTTGTGGTTCGATACTTGTGAGGGTAGCTTTGAGAAGTTGAAGGATAAGTTGACTTCTGCACCAATTATGACCTTGCCCGATGATACTGATTGATTTATGTTGTATTATGATGCGTTCTATGTGGGGCTGGGTTGTGTCTTGATGCAGCATGGTAAGGTTGTTTCCTATGCTTCTAGGCAGCTTAAGGTCCACGAGACGAATTATTCGACTCACGATTTAGAGTTGGCAGTTGTGGATTTTGCTTTGAAGATTTGGCATCATTATTTGTATTGGGTGCATGTGGATATTTATTCAGATCATAAAAGCTTACAATATGTGTTTGCCCAGAAGGAGTTGAATCTCAAGAAGGGGTGGTGGATTGAATTGCTTAAGGATTATGACACTAGTCTTCAGTACCATCGAGGTAAAGCTAATATAGTTGTTGATGCTCTTAGCAGGTTGTCTATCGGGAGCTTATCTCATATGGATGATGAGAAAAGAGGATTGGCAAATAACATTCACCGGTTGGTTAATTTGGGAGTTTATCTTTTGGACTCTGGAGATAGGAGAGTAATTATTCAAGAAGTGGTTAAATTATCTCTTGGTGCTAGGGTGAAGGAGAAATAGTCTTTGGATCCCATTCTTATGTAGATTAAGGGTGATATGGGATAGTAGAAGGTTATGGCTTTTGAGATTGGTGGTGATGGTATCTTAAGGTACTGAGGCAGGTTGTGTGTTCCTGATGTTGATGGGCTACAGGGAAAGAATTTTGACTAAGGCTCATGAGTCATGGATACTGTTTATCCAGGTTCGATGAAGATGTATCATAATTTGAAGAAGATCTATTGGTAGAATAATATGAAGAGAGATGTGGTAAATTTTATGGCTAAGGGTATAGTATGTCAGCAGGTAAAGGTAGAACACTTAAGGCCCGGTGGTATGTCTCAAGATATAGAGTTGCCCATATAGAAGTGGGAGATGATCAATATGGATTTCATTACAGGTGTACCATGGTCTCGAAATTAGTATGATTCGATTTGGGTCATTGTGGATAGGATGACTAAGTTCGCTCATTTCTTGCTTGTGAGGATGACCTACTCTGGAGAGGATTATTCTCAGTTGTTCATTAAGAAGATAGTTAGATTACATGAAGTGCAGGTGTCTATCATTTCAGATCAAGATACGCAATTCTCTTCTCATTTTTGGCATTTATTTCAGAGAGGTTTGAGGACTAAGGTGAACCTTAGCACCTCTTTCCATGCTCAAACGTATGGACAAGCGGAACAGACTATTCAGACTTTGAAATATATGCTAAGGGCTTGTGTGATTGATTTTAAGGAACGTTGGGTGGATCACTTAACCATCATTGAGTTTACGTGTAATAATAGTTATCACTTGAGTATTCAGATGGCTTCTTTTGAGGCTCTTTATAGTAGAAGGTGTAGGTCTCCTATTGGGTGGATTGAGATTGGTGAAACTAGGTTGTTTGTTCCAAACTTGGTTCACCCAAGCCATGGAGAAGGTGAAGGTAATTACAGAGAGACTTAAAAATGCACAAAGTTGCCAAAAGTCTTATGCGGATGTGAGGCAAAGGGATTTGGAGTTTGAAGTAAGTGATTGGGTATTTTTGAAAGTTTCTCCTATGAAAGGAGTGATGAGGTTTGGGATGAAGGGGAAGCCTAGTCGCCGTTATATTGGTTCGTGTCAAATTTTGAGGAGAGTTGGGAATGTTAATTATGAGTTGGATTTGCTAGCAAGTTTGGGTTCTATTCACCCTGTCTTCCATGTGTCAATATTGAAGAAATATGTGGGTGATCCTTCTTTGGTTTTCCCTATAGAGGATGTTGGTATTCGGATTCCTTGTCATATAAGAAAGTCCCAGTAGAGACTTTAGATAGGCAAGTTCATAGGTTAAGGACTAATGATGTAACTTCAGTGAAAGTCCTTTGAAGGAATCAAAAGGATGAAGAAGATACTTGGGAAGCCGAAGAGGACATAAAGTCCAAATATCCATTCCTATTCCTCTCGTTGGATGGAAACGTTTAAGGTATGGGTTCCTTTTTTATTCTTATTGCTTTCAGATTTTGTTCATGGCTTTGTGGTTGCATTCTTTCTTGTATCATACTAATGGGTTCTTTGACTCCTTATTCAGGGATGCATGATCCTAGAAGGGTAATATAATATCCCAGGTTTTGGACTCTACAATTTTCCCATGTGACGAAGCTTACTACCCAGCCAACCACTCACGTGACAAGTTGTTATCACTCGTCATAATTTGTACTGAGCCAATCATAGCTTAACCAGTAAGGTTACTGGTTGGGTCATGACTAAAGACCCTATGAGTCGTAAAGTGTGGTCACAAGTCGTGGTGAGGGACTCATGACCCTAACAGTGTGGTTGTCCTGATTCACTTCCCAGACTATGAGTCCAGGAAATTACTGGTGACCAGTGAACATGAGTCGTTACCTAACCCATAACGACTGGCAATAATTTTCCTGCATTTTAACTAAGGGCACTTTGGTCATTTCTCTCTTATTACACTTAGTGCCCACAACCTTAAAACACTTAAGGGACCTTATTTTCACCACTTATCAAATCATAAACTACTCTCTTCTCGCCAAATTCTCCAAGTAAGAGCAAGACTAGGGTTTCTACGGATTAAGCATCTAAGGTTCTATTGGTGATTTCTCTTGCGAATTTCTTAGTATCTTTAGGCATGTATCTCTTCCCTAACTTGGTTTTATATAAAAACATGTGTTTAATTATGGTTTATGTGGATTTAGTTGTTGGCGCTTTGAATAATGGTTGAGATTTTTGTATGATTACTACTTGGTTGGTTTTCCCATAGTTTTGGAATTATTATTCATGCTTCTCATGGTCTTTAAGCTAAATTTGTGCATGGGTATGGTGAATGGGGAAGGGGTCGTGGATTCCCCCAAATTTATGGAATTTGGTTTGGAATTGGTATTAACCTCCACCCACCTACATTATTGGTTTTGAATTATGAACAATTACTTGGTTTTGCTTACTGTTCTAAGCTATTGCATTGCATTAATGGCTAAACGGATAAAAATGGTTTTGACAAGGGCCTTGGTAGCCATGTTATGGGTTTTAAATTGGAACTTGGGGGTTTTGGATTCCTCCAGGTTGATGGATAATTGGAATGGCATAATTCTATAAGCTTGCAAGCAAAATTAATTGGTATGACGATATTAACGATAAATGCCTAAATGGATAACTACTTTGTCAAATGGATGAGTTATTTGCTAATGTTTTAATTTAGCTTAAAGAGGGTTGTGCAGCTCGATGTGGAAGGAGGAGGTCCTGGGGGGACCGATACTAGAAACCACATTTACTAGCATGGGGGTCTTTATGACTGTGTGCATAGTTCACACTTTATACAATTTTGGAATGGCTCGGGTCGTGGATTCCCTAGCCCTTCCTTGGATTTTCCTAGTTCATGCAGCTAACATGCATTGGGACCCTTTCAGCAGGGGGAGCTGAACCAATATAGCCCGTGGGTGCCTTTAGGACGACTAGAGCTACATAGTGCGGGTTAATAGTTTTATAACTCATGCTAAACCTTGTTCCCTATCCCGATATTTTCATATATATATATATATATATATATATATATATATGAACATTGGTTTTGTTACATTCTAGCGCTCACCTCGCTAACCGTCCTAGGATGCTATATTATTTCATAATGTAGGGTCTGAAGACACCTCTTTTACATCTATGCAGCGTTCGGTGGATTTTGGTTTGTTGGTTGGTCTGCGTTGAAGTAGTGAGACTTCATCTTCCGGAAGGCTGGATATTTCATTGCGCTGGATATTTCATTGCTTTCCTTATGAGTATAAAAATCCTATCGATTTTTTTTTTATATTTTGGATTTTATCCATAGTCAGAGGCATGTCCCGACCTAACTTGGTATTTCGGTTTAGAGGCTTTTGTGGACAAAGTGTGGGAATGGTTGGTGTTGACTCTTAGAGCTTACTTTTGAGTTACATTAATTGTTTTATCTTTATATTCTAGATGTCTTCCACTGTTTATTTGGATTTTGCTCGGTTGAACAGGCTATAGGGTTGGTCTTCAGTCCTTAATGGTCTTGAGATACCCTTCACGACCAGGCTTGGGGTCAGGTTGTTACAACTCATGATGATTTTTTTAGTCACCCTACGAGTCATAGGGTAACACGTTTCCACTAGGACCCTTTTTCTCTCCTTCAGGATTTTTCTTATCTGCTCAAGATGACTAATCACAATGATACATTATGTGACCCAATGGGTCATAGCCTCCTTTCATACTCTGCTCGTCCTTGAATTTTCCATGACTCTAAAAATTACTAGTCATAACAACTTTAAGCTACGACTCCTCGTGTGTGACAAAGAGTTGTAGTTGGCCATCGTGGTCTATTATTTCTCTAATTCTCCAAGTCCAAGAACATTCTGGTTTGGCAATGATCGGGAAGCGAGTCATATTGTGACCCAACGACTCGTTGCACAGTATCCTTTGTCTATATTTGTGCAATTCTTCCTAATTTTCATTCATTCACCTCTAAACCCTGTTTTTCTACAGCACTATTATACCCACATTATGTCTACATAAATAAGCCTTAGATATAGAATATTTTTCTTATTTTAAGCGTCGAAAGTGTCTTAAAACCCTGACACATCATGTAGTGCTCTTGTACCGGTTTAGGCTAGTTTATGAGGAGTCATTGTTGTTTATTTTCTGCATAACTTTTATGTATCAAATGTATTAAACTAGACTTATATCTATAATGTAAACCAGATTAATGGGTTGAATAAAGGATTATTTGATTAGATGAATGGGTTGTATCGTTGAAATAAAATTTCTTAACTTTCGCACTAAAGGGATGGTTAGGTAGTAAGAGTTCTCTTATCTGAGGTAGGTATTAGGTAGCTTCCCACATGATTTATGATTTGGGTCGCGACACAAATGACACGGTTTCTACCAATTACCACTAATAGGTAAGCCAATACCATAACCCGAAGCTAACATAATGGGTTAATCCGGTAAGAAAATCCCAACACAGGCAAAATTCAAGAACATCAATTGTAAACATAAGGGTTCTAGATAGAATAAATAGTCAAACAAGCTACCAATCCAAAACCGGGTAGATTTAGTACAAGAACATCTAGTAGTATTAATACAACTCAAAGTGTAGAATAGTCAATATATCGGTCTCGAATACTCAAAAATCAATCAGTACACGAGCAACGATCAACAGCGACAGCTAATACTTGGATCTGTCCCAAAAAGGTACAGAAGTATAGTATGAGTACCAAGTAGGCATCATCGGCCGACTAAACTAAGTCATGATATAAAGATGATACAATGCAAGATAATCATAGCTAAGTCAAGGTAGAGAATCAAACCTGAATCATCTCCATCATCACTGTATATAATAAGTAATCAAATCAGAATAAGACCATAAGGCATCAACGCATACCAATATCACTGTGCATAGCAATCAATAAATATAGAAATAATAATGCATCATAAGGCATCAATGCATGCCAATATCACTGTGCATAGAAAGCAAGAAATATCGGAATAACAATGCATCATAAGGCATCAATGCATGTCAATATTGTCGTATATAAGAATTAGACAATTCAAAATCATACACATATAAAACATTAACACAAGCATTCACAAGTACAAAGTTGTCTCCCATACTCCAACTAGTGCATACACTAAAGAACTCATCACAGCGTCCCATACCAACGAAGAGTACACCCAAGAGAAACATAAAAGAATCAAGTCAACAATATATCCAACTTCCTCATTGTTCCATAGTTTTCCATAATTTCCATCAATCGGCCATTTGCCAACAATCATAATGATTATCTATGTTTGTAATTGAACAATATGTACTAAAAACTCATAACCTCAATAAGAATAACATCACCCAACAACTATATCATCAATACACACTAATAGCTCCTTCGTAGTTAGCCACCAATTATAACTAATCTAATTACTCACTAGTCATTATATAACCTCTAATTATTATCTATCCACTATTCATCACATAATCACTATTCATGGGTCAACGACTAACCATTATTCACTAACTAGCCAATATCTAATATCTAGCCAACATTCACCACTAGACCATATTCGCTAATTGACCAATACTTATTTCTAGCCATCATAATTCCACTAGTCATCATTTATCAAATAGCCGATAATCACCATTTGTTCACTATTCATCCATCAAATAACATCCTTTTTGAACTAGAATCATTAACCCACAATACTTGTTTAACAACTAATCAACATCATAGACTTAGTCATTAGTAGCAATTAATCATCACCTTTGCGAATCCCATTATTACTAATCTCTATAACGAAATAATCATCACTAAGTTTCACTAATCCATTAGTCACTATTAGTCACTTAAGCAATTCTACCACTAATCATTTTATAAACCTTAAGTCAACATCTATACCACTTCATACCTTAACTCATTAGAAGATTATAACCGGTATCTCTAATAACAATATTATACCCAACTACACAAGAGCATAAATAAACATATATTTTCCATACATATGGCTAGCCGAGATCAAACTGGTAGATGTACACAGAGGCACAATAATAATCATCCTTCGATCTTGTCGGTTATCATCATAGTATTCTCCGGCCTTGTCGGGTATCATCATACCATCATAGTATCCTCTGACCTTGTCGGGTATCATCATATCATTATAATATCATCCGGCTGCTCCGGGTATCATCATATCATCACAATATTATTCGGGCACATCGGGCATTATTATATCATCACAATATTCTCCATCTGCACCGGGTATCATCACAATATCCTCCGACCTTGTCAGGTATCAACATATCATCATAGTGCCCTCCAGCCTTGTTGGGTACCAATATATCATCATATATGCAAATTAATATCGTTAATAAAGGACAATCCCTACGAGGGCTAAAGTAAATAACAAGCCCTGCGAGGGCTAAATTAAATGGCAAGCCCCACGAGGGTTAAAGTAAATAAATATAAAGGAGAAGTGAAGAAAAGCAGACCACCATAATCCAACGTTCATCATAAATGTCACTTTATCAACAGATATATTTAAATGTAACATGAATAATAAAAACTATCATCGGGTTTTCCCTTAAAACTTATAACTTCAACTCCAACATCTTCCTCCGTCCCATACCAGAGAGATAGGTATGTAGATATGTATAATAAGTGGCAAAAGTATAAACATAATTAGTTGTATGATGAGGTATCATGATCCAAGCATAATTTATAGAATAATTTAACATATGATCAACAAACGCCCCTTCAAGCACTATTAACATTATCTTATCTAATATCGACAATAAGGATGATTTTCAATATGATTATTAGCATAATTACTACGCATAATCATAACATGAGCAATAGCATTATCAATGGCATAATCTATAGCTTGTTCGATAACATCATATGTGGCTTAGGCCATTTTGTAGTCAAGGGCTCATTTGATAGCATGTTCGTTAGCCCAAATAATAGTCAATGATAATAACATAATTAATAACTCGACATAATCTTTAGCCAATAAAACATACAACCATATAGTCACTTGGGCATTACTCTGCATGTCATTTCTCATAACAACAAGTACCAAGAGTCATCAATATTGCCTCCAGAGGGGACTCTCTAGTCAATTACTAAGCGTAAGGGTTCAAGAGAACTAATAATTAGCCTGGCTTTAAAGTGGGTCAACAAGCCCACATTTAAATCCTTGAATACATTCTAAGTCAATTTTTACCCCGAACTAAGCTAAGGTATCTTAATCAACTCTTAGATGTATAGCAAGCCACCATAGTTCCTAAGGTAGACATTCTACTCAAGCACTTTTAGCAAGTTCAATGGAGCTAAGACAACCTTCTCTAGCATAAGCAACTAAAGCCAACTTATTCCAAATATGATCAACTAGAGCATTTCACTTAATTTTGAGTATTCAAAGGCATTCCCATGCTAAACATAAGTATTGAAGACCATTCCACCTAATATATAGAGAAACAAGTCAAGTTTTTTAACTCTAATATTCACATAGCCTAAATGGTCCAAATAACCCAATTCTTGCATCTCATCAATCCAATACTTAAAGTCTATCTCAATCTAACAAGATATCACAATTATGTTATAACATAACACAACCTAACTAGGAGTAAGCCTAGCCTACCTCAACTCTAAGAAAGCTCATAAATAGCTACACTTTTACTTTCCCCTTCCGAGAAGCTTCTTCAAGGTCCCAAGCTATCAAAAATGTAATCTACACATCATTATAAGAATATCGATACCCATATTGCACTATTGTGCTTCGGGTCCAAAAACAACATCAAAAATCCCAAGTTGATCCCACTTATAAAAAACACATTTTATTGGTCAACCCAAAGTTCATACACCATCAAGAAACCATAACCCTTAAGAAATAGGTAAAAACTATGCTTATTTGGGCTAAAATCAAGCCCTTAAGCTATTTGGGATTTTGATTAAGAATTCAAGAAATTCAAGCTTAAAATTGAAGGATTCTTACCTGAAATCCAATGTTAATCATGAAAATATATTTTATTCAAGATTCTAAGTTGTATCCAAGACTCAATTTAAGGTTGGCACACTATTTTAGGGTTCCTTGGTCTTAAAGAGTGGAAAATGCCCAAAATGCGGCCTAAAGGGCCTTTTCATAGTCGTACCAAGTAATCAAGTATGGCTATCACCATCCTTGGATCATGATCGCCATAGGGAAATAGCCATTCATAATTGTGTGACCATGGTATCTCCCTTATGCACCAGATATCAGCTAAAACTTAGAACTCTTCCAAGTTTTGGCCAATGCCTCGAGACTCATTCGAAATCCGATATAAATAAATGAACTATGTAACCATACTAATTTCAATATTCTGGATGCATTGGTGAATTCAAATCTTTCATCTGAGATTGTTTCAACCAAATATGGTCCCTACACCTAATTTCTCGATTTACCAACTTTCCGACTAATAGCTCGAAATGAGCTCGGGTGCATTGGGAGGTTTTTTTCCTATGGCCATTTGGAACTAGCAAAGACTTCTTAATAGGGAATTGTCTTTAAAAACCAAACAAACTGTCTGATAACCAAACTATCAGTTCTAGAAAGTCATAAATGACTTGGGGCAGCTATAGAAAAGCTCTAATGGTAAAAATAAGCAAAAATACAAAAAATAACCTGAAGGGTCATTACATATAGCTACTTACTTTTTATCTCATGTTATTCCACATGAATGTATAATAGATAGTGGTGCAGCATATCTTATTGCAGCACATAACAGTGTTTTTTCATATTGTCAAAAGATATTTAACTTAGAAAGAGATAAAATGAGCCTTCCTACTGGATTCAAAGCAGATATATCATATGTTGGAGAAGCATAGGTTTTTAAGGATTAGGTTGTAAGGGATGCGTTGTTTGTACCTGACTTTAGACTCAACCTATTGTAAGTATCCAAGATGACTAAATAACTCTCATGCTTTGTTTTTTCTACCCTAATTTTTGTGTATTTTAGGACCTTCACAGTGGCAGGGTAAAGGGGATTGGTTAGAAAAAAGGAGGACTATATATTCTTAAGAATCACTATGGATTGAATGGGATGCAAAGACTTAACATTAATTAGAAACTGGTTGTAGAAGTAGATACGCAAGACTGCAATCTATGGCATAGAAGGCTTGGGCACCATTCTTCTCAAGCGTTGAAGTCACTCAGTTTACTGAGACACACTAAAGACTTAGAGTCCTTAAATAAGTGTCATATCTATATATTGGATAAGAAAACTAGACTAGCATTTCCAATTAGTGATTTTAGAGCTACAAAATATTTTGATATTGTACACATGGATCTTTGGGGGCCCTATAAAATTCCAACTTTTGATAAGAAACATTATTTCCTGATTATTGTGGATGATTATAGTAGATATACTTGGCTTTATTTGTTGCAGTTGAAATCTAAATGTATTATGGCTATTAAGAACTTCTTGAATATAATTCAGAATCAGTTTGGTGCTCAGATAAAGATTCTTAGATCAAAAAATGGGAGAGAATTCCTTAATGCTCAGTGTAGAGAGTTATTTTAATCGTTAGGTATACTACATCAAAGTAGTTTCCCTTACATACCACAACAAAATAATGTGGTTGAGAGAAAACATAGACAGATATTAAATGTTGCTAGAGCTATCAAATTTCAGTCTCAAATGCCTATCAAATTTTAGGGATTGAATGTTAAAGCTGCAGTTTATCTTATTAATAGGTTAACTTTTTCATCTATTGAAGGCAAAAGCCCTTATGAAATATTGTTTTCCAAGGTTCTATCCTTTGACACATGTGAAAATTATTGGTTGTATGTGTTATGCTTCAGTATTACCAAGAGCTGACAAGTTTTAGAGAGGGCTAAATCTACAATTTTGATGGGATATTCTGCTACTCAAAAGGGGTATTTGTTGTTGGGATGTTGTGTTTCAAGAACATATGTTTCCTTTTGCAGCAAAGACAACTTCAAAATCACCTACAAACTTTCATAAGCTAAGTTAGGTACTACAGATCATGCAGATGCAGATTCTCCAGTCCACATTCCTGAGGTGTCAAATCCTTATGACCAAGTTCTTAAGGCATCCAGTAAGGATATGCGTCATTCACATGCATCAATCAATGCACCAGTTGAGATATTTCCTAGTTCATCCAATATAGATGCCTCAACTTTATCACTACTTTTAATTATTGTCTAAATAAGATAATCTAGAGTCTCTAAGAAACCTGTTTAGTTGATAGACTATGCCATACCAGGAAAAAGAAAAGGAACCAGATATCCCTTAACTAATTACTTGTCTTGTGCTAGCACTATTCCAAGTTATTAGTGTTATATATCTAGTGTTTTAGCATTAGTGAAACCTCAATCTTACATTCAAGCTATAAGGGATAAAAGGTGGATCGAGGCTATGAAATTGGAGATCAAGGCACTTAAAGACAATCATACTTGGAAGGTTGTTGATATGCCTCAAAAAAAGAATATCATTGGATCAAAGTGGGTTTATAAGATCAAATATAAGGCTAATGGAGAAGTGGGGAGGTTTAAGGCAAGATTAGTAGCCAAAGGGTACGGTCAACAAGAAGGGTTGGATTATTATGACACATTCTCCACTTATGCCAAGATGGTTACTGTTAGGTGTGTCATTACCTTGGAAGTCTCAAAAGGGTGGTGTATGTATTAGATGGATGTCTATAATGTATTCTTATAAGGTGATTTAGATGACAAAGTATACATGAAGATGCTAGAAGGTTTGTATACATGGAGATGCTAGAAGGTTTTAAGAATGAAGGACAAAACAATGTCTGTAGATTATTCAAGTCATTGTATGGACTTAAACAGACTTTAAGACAATGGAACATTAAGCTTAGTTCAGCTCTACTGCATGCAGGTTTTACTTAGAGCACATATGACTATTCTCTCTTTACTTTAAAGAAGAAAGAATGAATAGTTATAATGTTGGTATATGTGGATGATCTCCTTATTACTGCTGATAATATTGATATGATAAAAAAACAAAAAGGATATTGCATCAGCAGTTTAAACTTAAAGACCTAGGAAAGCTTAAATATTTTTTAGATATTGACGTGTTGAGATCTACAAATGGAGTCATATTGAATTAGAGAAAGTATATTTTAGAACTCATCTTTTATATAGGACTTGCTAATGCCAAACCAACTCTCACACCATTAGAGACTAATGCTAGATTAGCCCCAGTGGAGTTTGATAAAGCAGCGGGTGTTACAGGTGATATTATTCTTAAAGATGTTACTTCTTATTAAAGACTGATTGGAAAGATAATGTATGAAACCATAACCAGACCAAATATTAGTTATGTTGTACATACCTTAAGTCAGTTCAGGCAACAACCTAAAAAGTCTTATTTAGAAGTTGCTAACAGAGTGGTGAAGTACTTAAAGGGCATTGTAGGATAGGGTGTTTGGCTCAAGGCTCAGTCTACTGCAGAGCTTATGTGTTGGTATGATTCAGATCGAGTTTCATGCCCAAATACAAGAAGATCTATTACTAGTTATGTGGTGCAGTTTGGTGGTTCCTTGATATCATTGACGTCTAAGAAGCAGCACACAATAGCTAGAAGTTCAACTGAGACAAAATATAGAAGCATGGCTTTAGCGTTAGCAGAAATTACTTGATCAGAAGGTTTGTGTAATGCCCCAAATCTGGTACCCAGAACGCTATACGATGCTTATGACCACAAAGGACCACAAGCTAACCCATGACTGATATTTGTACCTAAACTTTACATAATATACTATATAAATGCGAAATAAAAGGCTGAAAGGATATAAGATTTAAATATCTGATAAAACACAACATCTGAAAATATAGTATATCAATACCAAAACAACAAAAATAATTGTCTGAACATACTATAGTCTGAAAGCCTCTAACACTGTATTGTCTGAATAAGGAGTTAATGGGACATGTCCCCAACTAACTCCGACTACTAAAATAAACTAAGTACTGTACAAATAAAGTAATTAAATCATAACATCCTCGAATAAAGAGGACTCACTGTTGACTCTGACTGCTGAAACTGGAATGCTATTGATATTCTAGAGCTCATACTTCTGAACCTATGGTATAAAACACCATAGCGCAAATACGTCAGTACGATTGAATATACTGGAATGCTAGTGAGGTAGGATGAGTACAAAGGGTTTATATGAATGAACAATACTACTTGACTGTATAACATGAATATGAGAATACATGCATGAATAAGTAACTGTAACTGAAATCGTAAGAATACTTACTACTGAGTCTAAATACTGATATCATGAGTTACTGATAACTGATGTAACTGATAATGAGTGATTGTATCTGACAGTCTAGATTCTGATGAAACTAGATGAGTTTCGTACTGTTCTGAGTTGAGTGTATCTGACAGTCCTAAATTCTATAGAACTATCTGAGTTCTATTACTGAGACTGAATGACTGTATCTGACAGTCCTGATTCTGTAATTGAAATTATGGGAAGTAGTCCTTTAACCGACATGCCCCTAATAAGCTATTATAGCCGAGTTGGGGTCCAATCTGTAACCCCAATTGGAAGGGTGTAAATATCGCGCCACTGGTAAGGACAGTTGTGAGTGACCCTTATCTAATAGGTGCTCTAATGAGAATGGCGGGACCCTCATCTAACAGGTTAAGCCACCCCATCTAGCCTCATTTAGCAGGTTTGATGTCTCAACCTACACTGGCTACGTAGTTTTGGAGTGCAAGGATTGCTTTTAAGAATCACACCCTCTACTCGTAGGTGAATTCCCATCCTTGGGATTACTCTGTGTTGAATCCTACTCCCATCTGAATAGACACTGAACTGAATATACTGGACTGAACTGAACTAAGTTCACTGAATTTCGTTGACTAATGGAATATTACTGAGATCTGATAACTGATTGAGATTACTGAGATTTCTGGACTGATACTACATTTGCTGAGTTTTCCTGAGTCATGTAACTGACTAAATTCTACTGATCATAGCTTGACTGAGATTATCATGAAACTGACACTGGCTCTAGGCACACAGCCAAATTATCAGGTACAAGTACCCCCAAGACTCGATAGCATGAAACTGACAAGACATGACACTTCTTGAACACATGACCATAATCAATAATTCATAATGCAATCACTTGGGAGTTTCATGAAGCACTTGGTTCTCATACTCTTGTACATAAATAGGAATGCAATCAAATATATCATGGTTACACAATTCTAGTCTCCTGGTCATTCTATCAAACAATTTCAACACATCACAATAGCATGAGAGTCATTTTGAAACATAAAGATAAAGCATAGGTTCATCATTTTGGTCACAATTGAGTCATAAAGCATATTTCCTATTCTCTTAGGCATTTTATCAAACACCTTGCAAGCATAACTATAAGCTTAGGCATGGACATTAAATTAATTCATCATGGTTCCATAAATCAACACAATTTAGTAGATTTCAATCCACATGCTAGGATAAATTAATGAAAACACATTTAACGATTCCAACTTGGGTATCATACACAACATCAACATGATTATAATCAACCCACAACATAAATATCATAATTTATAATTTAAAATTGGATTCTTAGACTTCATGGACGAAAGAAATCCATGAATTAATACTTGACATACTTGGGTGGATGATTTCTTGAAGATTCATGGAGGAAATCTTGAATTCTTATCTTAAAATTAAACACCTAGGGTTTCTTGTTATTGAGGATTGATCTTTGAGAGAGACCCTAATTTGGTATTGTGGATGAATAAAGAAGTTATGAGCTCTGGTATAATTAGAGGTTAAAACGGGTGGAGAAAGATCGAAATACCCTTTTAAAATGGCTTAAAAATCGCTGATTGGAAGTGACGATGGTTTGGGCGATGGTCCATCGCTGGCTCGACAGTCCGTCGATCCTAACTGTCGTACTTAGCCAGAACCTGAACTTTCTGCCTCATCTGGGACGGTTTTGGTGATGGTCCTTTGCTAGCTCGACGGTCTGTCGATCTTGGTCATCACACTTGACTAGAAGACGGGTTCACTGCCTTAGTCGTGATGGCTTGGGCGACGGTCCGTCGCTAGCTCGACGGTCCGTCGGCCTGACTGTCGCTTTTGGGCGATTCCGATAGTTCTCTGTAAAACGTCCATAATTTCTTACTTCGATACTAGATTTGGACGAAATTGGTATCGTTGGACAGCTAATTCAATTTCCCACATGATAAAAAGTCAAAATTGGGGAAATACTATCTGATTTAAAGATCATTCACTTAGGAAGTCATCCCTAAATCTTCTGGAGACTAAATTAGACTTCAAAAATAATTTGGGATATTATAATATCTCCCCCTTGGGAATATTCATCCTCGAATAGGACTGACTAAGTTGGGATTTCTGATAGACTAAACTTACTTAAGGGGTGTGAACATCTGAAACATGATTATATGACTAGAACTTCTAATATACTGAAATTTTATACTAAGCATTCATATCTGATGCATGAATATTGACTCTTGAATACATGAATGGAATCACTGATAAGCTAAATTTATCAAGCTAGACATGTATATCTGATGCATGAGTACATGATTGAGCTAATACATGGATGCATGCTGAATATGCAATAGTACTTTAAAATACCGAGATTGTAACTGAAATCTAAACATGAAACTGAATAGGCTTAAGGAAAGATATTACCTTGGGTTGAGTTTGAGTTTGTGGAAAAGAGGTGAGGATACTTGATCTGCATATCTGTTTTTGATTCCCAAGTAGTTCTCTCAACAGACTGATTTTGCCACAGAACTTTGACTAGAGGGACTTCTTTGTTCCTCAGTTCGCAAGTCTGATAGTCTAGGATTTCAACTGGAATCTTTTCATAAGAGAGGTTGTTCTGAACATCTATGCTCTAAATAGGGACAACGACTGCCGGGTTACCTATGCACTTCTCGAGTAAAGAGACATAGAAGACTAGATGAACTAAGGCCAGAGCTGAAGGCAACTCAAGCTTATAAGCTACCTTTTCGAAATAACTAAGAATTTTAAAGAGATCAACATATTGGAGACTAACCTTTCCCTTCTTGCTGAATCTCTTTACTCCCTTCATGGGAGAGATCCTTAGATAGATAAAGTCATTAATATCAAACTCGGGATCCTTTACTGAACATGCATGAATGGGAAAATAAGAATATGACTGAGTCTATAATGTGTGACATGGACTGAATATCGTGAACTAAACTGAGCCATTGCGTACCTAGCTTACGGCTGAGATTAAAGCTTGAGGGTCCACTTATTAGTACCCACTACTCCAACCTAGGTTTCTTACATGAAGAGGAAATGACATATTTAGGTAATGAAAGTTCAGGGGACTATAGTGTATCTCTCCCTTGGGACACTATATCCCTCGTAGAATGCTGACTTGGCCGAGATACTAAGGAGAGACTGGAATGATGCACAAGGCACCCACGAACAAAATCACGGCTAAATATCTGGGATCTGAGACTGAGTCATAAAACATGAACTGAGCTAAACACACAACTGCTTGATTGGTCCATCTTAGAATGGTTACATCTATGAGACTTCGAATAGTATGACTAGGTGGATAGAATGGGAAAATATGTAAACTTTTCCATCTGACTGTCGAACTGAAGTACTGGTTGTTCAAACTAATTCCTACTGATTGACTTATTTAATCTGCTGACTGGCTGATGGCTGAGTACTGGGCATGTAAGACTGAACTGTACTTAGTCTGAATAACTGGACTAAGAATATGGAGTTTTTATGAACATAAGAAAGGGACTAATTGAGTAACATGAGATAGCTAAGCATGAATTTATGAAATAATTTATTGTCTGAGAATGCAAGACCAGGCGTATAACATGATTCAGAAATATTCTATAAGTTGAGGTACTGAAACACTAATAACATGCGTAACTGATAACTACACGTTATGGTCAAGAAAACTTGAAATTAGACTGTGGTACTGATCTGATTTCTGAACTAAGGATAAGGCTAACACTATATCTAAGACTGTAGCAAAGACTACAACTAAATTTGTAATTAAGACTCATACTAGGATTGAATGTTGGTTTCTGATAATAAAGGTATAGACTAGTACTGAAGTACTGAATTCTAATGGCTAAGTAATTGATAACTAAAAGTCGTGGTCCTGTAGGACTATCTGAGTCCTTTACTGAATATCGATTACTAAACTGACACTGTAACTGAGGCCTGAGGCATAGAACATCGACACCATGAATTCGCTGAGGGATCTAAATTGAGGGTATACATGACATAACTTAAGTTTGGCTGATTACTGAGAGTGGAACACGAGTCATGTGGGCTGAGCATACTGTAAAGCACGACATGAGTACATGAGTCGTGACTTGCATCACCTGAGTCTGAAGGTTCTGTATTTATGGGACATGATCCATACTATTGAGTAAACTGAAACTCCTTATAGTAGGAACTGAAAACGCACACAATTCTATGGAAGATGTGTAAATATAAGTTGTGCTCATGGAACATGATTCGTACCGTGGAGTAAACGGACTGCTTATACTGGGAACTAAAATCGTACATAATTTTCATTTATGTTCACAAATATGTGCGATAATCATGGAGCTGACAGTTAGTACATGAATAGATATCATAATACTTGATGGGTTTTGAGGATCTGTAATACTATTCTGAGACGGTCTGCATGATTATGTTCACTATGGGAATAGACGAGGATTTAATCTATGAAGACCATGATGAACAGGTACAAGTACTACTTGAACAAATAATTCATCAAGTTCATGAAGGCTGCTGGGGCATTGGTAAGACCAAAGGACATGACTAAGAATTCAAATTGACCTTACCGAGTTTGAAAAACTATCCTCGAAATATCACATTCTCTAACTCTGGGTTGATGATAGCCTGATCTGAGGTCTATCTTAGAGAAATAGCTGGCACCCTGAAGTTGGCCAAATAATTCATCGATTCTGGGAAGTGGATACTTGTTCGTAACTGTGACTTTATTGTACTGATGGTAGTCTACACACATTCTGAGAGAAATGTCTTTCTTCCGTACGAATAAGACTAGTGCACCCCACGAGGACACACTGGGTCTGATGAAACCCTTATCTAGGAGATCCTTCAACTAATCTTTTAATTCTCTGAGTTCTACTGGTGCCATTCCGTATGGCATAATATATAAAGGCTGAGTATCTGAAAGAAGATTAATGGCGAAGTCTATTTCCCTTTCGGGAGGAACTCTAAGAAAATCTTTGGGAAACACATCTGAATATTCATTCACTACTAGGACTGATCCGAGATAGAGAGTTTTGGAACTAGAGTCCTTAACTCGAACAAGATGATAGACACATCCCTTAGATATCATTTTTTGTGCCCGAAGGTAGGAAATAAGATGACCTCTAAAAACTGAAGTACTACCCTTCCACTCTAGGATGGGTTCATTCGGAAACTGAAACTGGACTGTAGTCGACTGTGGCATAGCAGGAATGAAGCCAATCCATGCTGAGAATGACATCAAAATTTGTCATCTCTAATTCGACTAAGTGTGCTGAAGTGACTTTTTCAATTACCATGATCGAACAGTTCCTGTATACCCTTCGGGCTATGATGATTTACCCAATGGGGTAGAGACTAAAAAAGGCTCTACTAGAATTTCGGGACTGACTCTGAAACTAACTACTATATAAGGAGTAATAAAAGACAAGGAAGCTCCTGGATCTAGCAAAGAGTAAACATGCAAGTGAAAGATCTGTAACGTACCAGTAACCACATCAAGAGAATTTTCTTGATCCTGTCGGGACTGAAGAGCATAAAGTCTATTTGGGCGTTGCCCACTGTTAGCACTGGAGGTGGCACCCTGCTAATTTAGGTGATCGAACTGAGATGAGGAACGGTTACACTGATCCTGAAAACCTGACTAGGGACTATCTCTGACTCTGCGGCCTGGCATGCCATATCTGAAATAGGCATCATTGCCAGCTCTATAAATACCCTGATGGTTTTTACCATAATTCTGACAAAGAGGATGGGTTCGGGCACTGCTAATACTGCCCTAAGGTTTAGGGCCTGACGCCCTATCCCTGTTGCCGTCTCTAAATTTCGGCACTGGAACACTGGCTGAAAAAGGGTCTGGGACAATAACCTGTTGATTGCTCTGAGCTACTACTGAGTAAGATAAAGTGAGGGAGTCGATTCTAAATTTTCCATGAAAGGCATGCTCATCCAGGGAATCTGCCTGAATGGGCGAAGGTACTGACTAATTTCTGATTATCCTTTTGTTAGCCCTTTCGGGAGACATATTGAGTAAATAAAATAGAAAAATGGATTAGACTGGGAGTCTACATTTAAGCTTATGCTCACTAGCATGACATGAATACTGAAAGAAGGAAAACTGTTCCTAAAACATCTCATAGACTCCTGTTCATAAGTGTGGTGCACAACACACCCATGCATAAGACTCTCTAGATGCAGCTTTTTAGACTTCCTAGGATACTGTTGAAGCGTAGGCTCTGATACCAAGTTTGTAACACCCCAAATCTGGTACCCAAAAAGCTACACGGTGCTTGTGACCCCGAAGGACCACAAGCTAACCCATGACTGATATCTGTACTTGAACACTGCATAATATACTATATAAATACGGAATAAAAGAATGAAAGGACATAAGGTTCAAATATCTAATAAAACACAACATTTGAAAATATGGTATATCAATACCAAAATAACTAAAATAACTGTCTGAACATACTATAGTCTAAAAGCCTCTAACACTGTACTGTCTGAATAAGAAGTTGATGGGATATGTCCCCAACTAACTCCGACTACTGAAATAAACTAAGTACTGTAGAAATGAAGTAATCAAATCATAACATCCTCAAATGATAAGGACTCACTGCTGGCTCTAACTGCTGAAACTGGAATGTACTTCTAAAACTATGGTATAAAACACCATAGCGCAAATGCGTCAGTACGATTGAATGTACTAGTATGCTAGTGAGGCAGGCTGAATGAAAAGGGTTTATATGCATGAACAATATAACTGACTATATAACATGAACGCGAGAATACATATATGAATAAGTAACTGTAACTGAATCCGTGATAATACTGACTACTGAGTCTGAATACTGATATCATGAGTTACTAATAACTGATATAACTGATACTGAGTGACTGTATCTGACAGTCTAGATTCTGATGGAACTAGCTGAGTTCCGTACTGTTCTGAGTTGAGTGTATCTGACAGCCCTAAATTCTGTAGAACTACCTGAGTTTTATTATTGAGTCTGAATATTGATATCATAAGTTACTAATAAATGATGTAACTGATACTGAGTGACTGTATTTGACAGTGTAGATTCTGCTGGAACTAACTGAGTTTCGTACTATTCTGAGTTGAATGTATCTGACAGTCCTAAATTCTGTAGAATTATCTGAGTTTTATTACTGAGACTAAATGACTGTATCTGACAGTCTTGATTCTGTAATTAAAATTATGGGAAGTAGTCCTTAACCGACATGCCCTAATAAGCTATTATATCCGAGTTGGGGTCTAATCTATAACCCCAATTGGAAGGGTGTCAATACTGCACCACTGGTAAGGACAACTGTTAGTGACCCTTATCTAATAGGTGCTCTAATGTGAACGGCGGGACCCTCATCTAACAGTTTAAGCCACCTCATCTACCCTCATCTAGCAGGTTTGATGTCTCAACCTACGCAGTTACGTAGTTCTGGAGCACAAGGATTGCTTCTAAGAATCACACCCTCTACGCGTAGGTGAATTCCCATTCTTGGGCTCACTCGGTGCTGAATCCTACTCCCATCTGAATAGACACTGAACTGAATATACTGGACTGAACTGAACTGAGTTCACTGAATTTCATTGACTAACGGAATATTACTGAGATCTGATAACTAACTGAGATTACTGAGATTTCTGGACTGATACTGAATTTGCTGAGTTTTCCTGAGTCATGTAACTGACTAAATTCTACTGATCATAGCTTGACTGAGATTATCATGAAACTGACACTGGCTCTAGGCACACAGCCAAATTATCAGGTACAAGTACCCCCAAGACTCGATAGCATGAAACTGACAAGACATGACACTTCTTGAACACATGACCATAATCAATAATTCATAATGCAATCACTTGGGAGTTTCATGAAGCACTTGGTTCTCATACTCTTGTACATAAATAGGAATGCAATCAAATATATCATGGTTACACAATTCTAGTCTCCTGGTCATTCTATCAAACAATTTCAACACATCACAATAGCATGAGAGTCATTTTGAAACATAAAAATAAAGCATAGGTTCATCATTTTGGTCACAATTGAGTCATAAAGCATATTTCCTATTCTTTTAGGCATTTTATCAAACACCTTGCATGCATAACTATAAGCTTAGGCATGGACATTAAATTAATTCATCATGGTTCCATAAATCAACACAATTTAGTAGATTTCAATCCACATGCTAGGATAAATTAATGAAAACACATTTAACGATTCCAACTTGGGTATCATACACAACATCAACATGATCATAATCAACCCACAACATAAATATCATAATTTATAATTTAAAATTGGATTCTTAGGCTTCATAGATGAAAAGAATCCATGAATGAAAACTTGACATACCTGGGTGGATGATTTCTTGAAGAATGGTAGAGGAAAGCTTGAATTCTTGTCTTGAAATTAAACACCTAGGGTTTCTTGTTCTTGGGGATTGATCTTTGAGAGAAACCCTAATTTGGTGTTGTGTATGAATAAAGAAGTTATGAGCTCTGATCTGGTATAATTAGGGGTTAAAATAGGTGGAAAAAGACCTAAATACCCTTTTAAAAATAGCTTAAAATTGCTGATTGGAAGTGGCGATGGTCCGTCGGTCCTGACCGTCGCACTTGGCCAGAACCTGAACTTTCTGCCTCGTCTGCGACGGTTTGGGCGACAGTCCGTCGGTCCTGGCCGTCGTACTTGACCAGAAGACGGGTCCACTGCCTTAGTCGCAATGGCTTGGGCGATGGTCCGTCGCTAGCTTGGTGGTTCGTCAACCTGACCGTCGCTTCTGGGCGGTTCCGACAGTTCTCTGTAAAACATCCATAGCTTTTTACTCTGATACCGAATTCGGACGAAATTGGCATTGTTGGAAAGCTAATTCAATTTTTCACATGATAAAAAGTCAAAATTAGGGAAATTTTATCTTATTTAAACATCATTTACTTAAGAAGTCATCTCTAAATCTTCTGGAGACTAAATTAGACTTTAAAAATAATTCGGGGTATTACAGTTTGCTTACAGAATTGAATGTGCCCATCAATAAGCCTATTGCACTTTTAGTGATAGTAAATCTGTTATCAAATTAGTAGCTAATCCCATTTTTCATGAAAGGATAAAACATATTGAGATTGATTGTCATATTATTAGGGACAAAATTAAAGAGTGGTTAGTGCAGACTATGTATATTCTAACCAACCATCGGGTTGCAGGCATTCTCACCAAGAGCTTAAGTCAAGATCAACATCTGCACTTATTAAGAAAACTTGGTGTGCTTAATATTTTGCACCCTTCAACTTAAGGGGAAGTACTGAAATATATCAGTTTTTACTATTATATTGAAACTGTTTTTACTGTTTCATTGATTTTATTCTTTCATTGCACTGTTTTCCTTTACCACTAGTTAGTTAGAGTGGTTAGTCGAGTTGGTTAGCTACACAAGTTGTTAAAGGGACTTGAGAAGATTCTAGAAGTTCATCTGAGGCTCATTAGAGTCTATAAATATCTAGAATAGGATTCTCATTATAACTAACTAATTTCAATGCACAATTCTATACAATTTTCTCTTTTCCTTTTCATTGAAGATCAACTTCTTCTGCGTTGTGAGAAGTTTGCATTTTGTTTGAGTAGTTTTAACAATAACAATATTACAATAATAGATTATCACCATGACATCCACAATAGATACGATTAGTTTTTTGGATCAATATCACCTTTTGTCTTTTAATGTTTCTGTTTTTTATATAAATCATAACTTAGTCCATTTAAACAATACTACTTTTATATATATAAAGAGAGAGATTATTTCTAATATAATTAAAGATATAGATGGAATGATATGTTCATAGGATTCTTTTGGCGAAAATGTGTCCTACGAACACATCATTCCATTTATATTACTATTATATATAAGGGAGGATCTCCCTTTTTGGTAGTCCTCACAAACTTTTTAATGCAATTAAATAGCTACACATATTTACTTATTTTTCATACATATTCTTACATTTATACTTATTTATTATTTTATGATATTTTTATTTGAGACTTTGTAATTGAACTATACATAGTATTCTTTTTTTTTTATATAAATATGTTCTTGTTCCTTATTAGATTACTTATTCTTTTTTACTGACTTCTTATATTAAAAACTAATTACTTTTCTTTCTTATTTACTTTAGTAAATCTCGAAAGATTTATAACTTTTTTCACATTATTATTATTATTACTATTATTATTGTTATCACTATTATTATTATTGTTGTTATTTTTATCAAGTAATTAAGTAAAGTATGAATAACTAAATTTAAATTTTTAAATCATAATTGATAAGGATAATTTCATATATTTTACCCTTAATATATTAAATTTTTAAGTTATTTGTCAAGTCAAAGAAACTAGTAAAAAGGAATTGATAGAATACCTTTTTTTTTTTTTTTTTTTTTCATTTTGCTTGATCCTTGTACTAAAAATAAAATTTTCTTTTGCTTATTATTTTAGCAAATAAAGAAAGATTTTATTTTTTCTTTCAATGTTACTCTTATCATTAAGTAACTATACAACATAATAGTTGTCAATCATATACTTTCAAATCATAATTATCGAGATAAATAAACCAACTCCTATTAAACAACTTCTTATTAATAGGAGTACCAAATCAACAAATGTAAAATAAAATGAAATGGATAGAATGCATATTTATCTGTTTACATTTTAATAAAATTTGTGCAATTTTGAAGTTAGTCTCATTTTCAACCAGAGCATCTATTATTTTTTAATAATACTTATTATCTTTTTGAGTGTGTTTGGTACAATCGTTTTTTCAATTTAAAACATTACTTTAAAAATATTTTTTGAAAAAATTAGTGTGTGTTTTTACTTTTTTAGTTATACTCGGTATGTAAATAAAATATTATTTCAAAATTATTTCTATATAATTTAGATAAGTACTATGAAAAATGAGATATGAAGTGGCAGAGATGGGAGCCATGGTGGGGTGAAAATAAGGTGTATTGAAGAGTGAAGGCTCAATGAATGTGAAATGTAAAATATAATTTTTCTACTTCCACAAAGTCATTTTTATAAGTCTTTTCCAACAATCTATCAAATATAATTTTTTGTAAAACATGCTGATCACATCACTTTGTCGATTCATATTTGTTAATTATCTTCATATTTTTTTTCCATAAATAAAGTCCTTTAAAAGTTATCCACATATAACGAAAGGACTTTAGTAATCATAATAGTTACCAGACAAGACATAATCAACGTATCACTAAATTAAATTTGTTAAGTAATAGAAAAATGTGATTTAAGCTACTCTTTTTTTAAAATTAAATTTTATATTCTTTATCATTAGTTTGGGCCCGAGCTTAGCACGGGCCTTATGCAACTAGTTTTTGATTAGTTATATTAGAAATAATCTTTCATAAATAAAAAAGAGAGAATAATTCCTCTCTCTTAAATCTAAAAATTAAGATAAGACTTGAAATAAAATTAAAAATTCATCAGCAAGAAAGTTAAAAAATTCATGATCGATTTATAGATTGTGTAAGAAATTAAATTACCAAAAATAACCCCATTGTGCAAATCCATCTCTCTCACACCTACTAGTTCGTCTGTATAGAGAGGCTGCCAAGACTTACAGGCCCTACACACACACACGCCTTCAATAACAATTTACTTCTTCTTCTTCAAAATTAACACTTCAATTCCCTCACATGCTCTCTCACACTCTCCACTCTTGAGCGGAAAAAAAGTTATTCTCTATTTTCTGGATCTTCCTCCTTGTCTCCGAAAGGTCAGTACCTTTTTATCTCTTTTACTCTCTTTTTCATATTTGTAAATTAGGGGTTTTTATTTTCTTGAAATTGATTTGTTCTGTTCTATATTGAAAAAAAATAATAATTAAGGCAGCAGATTTTATTATCTTTTTGATACGTATTTTGGCTTTTTCTTTGCTTTTTTAGCTTATGGGTTTTGGTCGATTGGAGCTATTTTATGTGAATTAGCTGTTTTAGTCCAAATCCTGGAAAGGGGTTAGCTTTATGTATGTGAATTTGGACATCTTAGTCCAAATTCGTAAAGGGGGTAGCTTGTGTATGTGAATTTGGCTGTTTTAGTCCAAATTCGTAAAGGGGGTAGCTTGTGTATGTGAATTCAGCTATTTTAGTTCAAATTTGGTTAGGGTTAGCTTGTGCACATGAATTTAGTTCTAGTTCAAATCTTGGAAGGGGTTGAGGAAACCTTGATTTCTCGTTCTTGATATGTAAGTGAAAGTTCACTTTCTTTTATGAGCATATTGATGCTTGAAGAATGTTGAATTGTTCTAAACCTGTCAACAAGTAGGAGAACAAATGATATTTAGGGAAGATAATCTTATTTTTCCTCGAACGGGCAATTCATGAATTGTTCAAAATAAATGGGTCCAAATAGAATATAGCTAGCGCAAACTAGTTTAAGATTGATTTACGCTTGTTGTTGGTTGAATTTGCAGTGTGGTTGAGACTTGGACAAGTTTATCTGTTGGACTTTCAGTGGTCCTGTGTCTAGACTAGATCTGAAACTTGATTACTGGGGTGTTGGTAATTATCTTTGACAATTACTCCTAAACTTCTTACCTGGAACGAATGAGCAATTGTTCTTGAGTTATTTTCCGGAAGCATTAAATTCATTCATTAATATAAGGAGTTTACCACTCTTCATATACTTTTAAACGAAGTGTGGCTAGTAGTGAAAAGTAGAATGGTGGAGGTATTGATTGAGAGCACTCTTTCAATACTCTAAGCTATAACATGTCCTTATTGGCGGTACTGGTGAGTTGTTGCTCTTGATTCAAAGGCTGATAAAGTTACAGAAGATATCCAATAGGATCCAAGGCGGAGTAAAGAAGTACCATAGTTATAATTGGGGAACATTAACATCCTTTGAAGATGCCGGGGAGGAGCTTAGGGCAGGAGGGTATTCAGTAGAATCTTACTAGGAAAATGGATTTGAAGTTTCTATGTAGAGTAACGAGTATTGTTGAGGAGTATTATGTCGGAACATTATTGAGGTCAATCATGCAGCCTTATAGAGCAACTCTACAAAGAAGTGTAATGAAAGGGTGAGAAGATTTGACATAGATATCAAACCTAAGTAGCAAAATAAAGCGATAATATTTTTTGATCAGTAAATAAATTTAATTGTTGGTAAATTTAACTGAAGGGGAGCCTTGGAGTAACTGGTAAAGTTGTTGTCATGTGGGTTCAAGCCTTCGAATCAGCCTCTTGCATAAATGCAAGGTAAGGCTGCATACAATACACCCTTGTGGTGGGGCCCTTCCTTGGACTCTGCGTATAGCGGGAACTTTAGTGCAAAGGGCTACCCTTTTTTTAAAAATAAATTTAATTGATAGAAAAAATTAGTCAAGCACTAAGCTAGGAACTTTGCAAAGTGAGGCCCTCCTGTACCAAAAAAGGACAGGCTTTACTTTGGAAATGAAGACAGAAATTGTGAACTGAAAATGGTGCAACAGTATCCCTTTTCTGTGAAACTTGTCTTTTTGTCGTAACTATCTTTCCTACAAACAGTAGTACTCAGTCATGTATGCCAGCAACATAGAGATTACATTTATTTGGACCTGAATTTCAAAAGGAATTTGCAGTGCTAGGTGATGGAAGAGCTCAACAAGGTGCTCAAATCATTCTGCAAGCAAAAACATCACTTATCGATAATAACAGCCACAAATGAGATCCACGAGAGATGATCTTTTCTCAATTAAGTCTTTCTATAAACATACTACTTGAAAGGAAACGGTGACTTCCCTTACACTTCAATTGGGTTCCCAGAGCTTCAAGGAAAATGTCGTTCTTCACTTGAAAAAAAGCATGGAAAGTCATCCTCACAGCAGAGTTTGAGGAATACAATTTATAAAAGTTGGTGTTTCATATGCAAGACTACAGTAGAGAATGTTAATAATTAATGCTTTGAGGCAAACATGTTATGCATTGTGCGAAAGGTGCTTGAAACTGAATGGGTGACATCAAGAATGGTTTGGGAGATACCATTAGGGTGGAAGTTTAGAAGGAAGAGGCTGAGAATGAGATTGTTGAATTAGTTCCTTTGTTTCATGCGGATAATATGAACAAGAACAAATAGAAGAGCATTTGAAGGAGTTAAAATTAGTTCCTTTGTTTCATGTGGATAATATGAACAAGAACAAATAGAAGAGCATTTGAAGGAGTTAAAAGACCCTTCTAAATAGTTTCAGGTGGGTATTTTTTGTTGCACCCGGCAAGTTCAGTCATCCCACATGGAAATTGATGGCAGACTTGCAATATAATTTGTGTCTGTTAAAGGTTCATGGATATTATTGTAAATCATCCTCAATTAGGCAATGCTTAGGTGATACCATCGGATATTTGTCCTTCACTGGTGCACATTTGGATGGCTAAATCGGTTTGGCTGTCCTTGGACGTGATGCCATGGCTGTTCACCACGAGAAGTTGCAGTCGCATGCTGTATAAAGTCAAAGCTAGTAGAAGTTGGAAAGTCTGGATAGCAACAGAGGTAGGAGAGAAGAACAGAGATAGTAGTAGAAGAAAGGGCTATTATTCAGCCCCACCGAATTAGTCAAAAGAAATTTGGGTCCCTTTATTACGAAGAATAACTTGGGAATATGCGTCGGAGGTTATTGGAAGAATTGATAGACCTGTCATGAATTAATTCATCAAGTGCAGTAATTGACCTAGATAAGATTTATTTCAGCTGTTTCTGAAAAGGCAAACGCACCCATTTAGTATATAAGCATATCCACTGATGATGCAAGGTTGAATTGAAGTTCTTTTGGTCAAAGCGTCTTCGGACATGAGTGCTGGAAGCACAATGTTATATTTAGCTAGCAAAATGGTTGTATCTTCTATGATCGTGTATTAGCTGGCAGCATCAGATGTACACTTTAAGTAATGCCCCTAGGATGCCACATAACTTCTCACCGGTTGTTCCATTCATCTGCATGCGGTATTCTAGCCACTAAGTTGTTTGTGACGAGCGGTGGTGTGAAGTCTGTCACTAATTGGATGATTGATTAACTCCATTGATGCTTCATCCCGCTCAAAATACTTGCTGCTTCCATTTTTGTGAAAGGCCAGACATCATTCAATTCATAGTAAATTAGAAATTTATGTGGCTGGCCACTAGAACTTGTAGAAGAACCAAGTGAAGCCGGACCATTGGTTTCTACTCATGGTTTGATGTGATTTTAAGTTTTCCGGTCTCTGCCCTTTGGAAGCCTAACCAAACGGAATTCAGTTGGGAATAAAGAACTTTTCCAACAGTCAGTAGTGCTTGACTATGACGATTTGGAGATATGAACAGATTTGTTGTTATCTTTAAGTGGTATAACATGTATATTTATTCTGGTTCTTATTCTGTTAGTGGTGGTAGTTTCTACTTTTGCTTGTTTCACTCTTGGATCACAAGTTTGTGTAACTACTTGTTGGATGTTCTTTCTTCTCTTGAAGTTATGGGGAATTGTTTTGCTGTCATTAATCGTGTGACTGCTGTGTTTGCATTTGGAAGGGGATCTTGGGGAAGCATTTATTATCATGCTTTCTTTAACCAAACAAAGAAGAGAAATGTAGGTACTTTATTTGGTCCTCATATAGGTATGTAGTGTTTCAAAAAACATGTTTGGGGCGAGTTCCGGGGCGAGGCGCAACAAAAACGCCTGGGGCGCATTGTAAAAGCGTAGTTCTCTTAGATGTATGTTTTTCCCGACAGGGCGTACGCCTAGGCGTAATACGCGTACTACAGGAACACTGACGCTTTATGGATCTCACTAAAATTAGGGGTATTTTAGAGGTTTTTCATATCCCATTGTATTTATAATTATTTACCCACTTCGTTATATTCTAGATAGTTCTCCATCCCACAGCCAATCATTTCTTAGCAATTAAAAAATCCTATCCTTTTAACTTCTAGTTTCTTAGTTTAGGTCACGAGTAATTAACAATTAGATAATTTCCAATCCCACAGCCAATCTTCCTCACTCTTCATGTTATCGTCAATCTTCAGGGACAAAAGAAAGATCTTGTTGTTTCTTCTACAATTTCGGATCTCTGGTGGACCTCTCAGTAGGATTCGAACCTAGATGAAGTTCTGACGATCTATCAGAGAAAAAAGAAAACGAACGGATCTTGTAGGATTTCAAAGAAATTCTTCAATTTCTTCCGAAAACGAATGATTAATCCTCTGTTTCTCACGTTCCGTGAATAGCCGGGACATTGAGGAATATCCAGACAGGCATTTCGAGAATCAGCCTGATTCTATCTCTTTTCGTTCCGTTTGAAGAAAGGAAGGACCCATGAAATCGATCTTTCAATTCGTTGTTGAATCTCTCTTTGATTAATCAATGTCTGATATTTCGAATCGTCATTACTTTTTTTTAGTTAAAGGTAACTTTATTTCGAATGCTCATTACTAATGGAATTCAAATGATTGCAATTCTAAAAGCAGCAAGGTATTATAAGTTCCTCACTTCCTCTTATTGCTTTTAGTTTTTGTTTAATTGTTTTTACTTTTTAATATTAGATGAAGTTTTCTTATCTCATGTTTTGAAGCATTCTAAAGTAAATGTTGAGTTGGTTCAAACTTCAATCCTTTTTTTTTTCAAAATCGGTAACTTTGTATATATTTATAGTAGCAAAATAGAACATGGGTACTGGAGCCATATTTACAAGGGAGGTCCAGAACCTATAACCTATGTGTATAATGAATCTAACACATCAATAATAGATAAGGGATCATTAGATCTGTTCTATACTATTCTCTACATTCTCACAACACCTAGCATTCCTCTCATTCCGGATTGTCCACCATATGCTGGTTGGAATAATTCTCCATCTTCTTCTACTCTTTGTCTGCTTCCCAGTTTTGAATAGCCTCTGTAACCCTACCAGGCATAGATGAGGAAAAACCTTTGAGATTTAAGAAAATACGCCATAGTTTTCCAGTATTCTTGCACTGAAGGAATAGGTGATTAACGGTTTCATCCTGCTCTCCACAAAATACACATTTAGGACATATATTTAATCCTGTCTTCATCAGATTGTCCTTTGTAAGTACTACTTCCTTAGACAGGAGCCAAGTAAAACAAGCTACCTTGTAAGGAATATTAACCTTCTAGACATTTTGCACGACTAATTGACAACCTGTTGGTTGCAATTGTTCAACTTCCTATATGCTTTACCAACCTTGTAGGTTCCCTTGTCACTTCCTTGCCACCAAAGTTCATCTTTCCCTTCTTGTGTTCCATTAAACTGGCCAATAGTGCTGAAGAAATCCGCAACTCTTGTTATTTCCCCATCATTTACTTGTCTTCGGAAGTTAACTTCCCACCCTTCCGGTGTCCACATTTCTGCATGGTCCTCTGCTGGTGTGACATTAAATTGTGAATGTGTGGATATAGACTTTCCAAGACGCCCACCTCATGCCAGTCATCTCTCCATTCTTTACTTTCACCTGGGTGCTATTCTTGAGCTCAGTCCGCAGAGATCTGATGGATCTCCTCAGGTTCACACCATATGGAGTTTTTACTTCCTTTGTCATCCATCTATCTTCCCTCTCTCTTGAGCCGGGGGTCTATCGGAAACCACCTCTCTACTTCTTCGGAGGTAGCGGTATGGACTGCGTACATTTCTCCCTCCCCAGACCTCGCTGTGTGGGAATATATTGGGTTGTTGTTGTTGTTGTCATCCATCTATCTTCCTCCTCGTACTTAGCTTCAATGACTTCCCCCACAACAATTGTTTTTCATTAGCATATTTCCACAACCATTTCATTCTGAGCGCTTTACTGTGGATCTGCAAATTTTTAATTCCTAGACTCCCAAATCTTTTCTCCACTATCAGATTTTTTCACTTCACTAAGTTATAGCCTCTCCTTTTCTCGTTTCCCTGTCATAAGAACTTTCTTCTGATTTTGTCTAGCCTGTCTGTGACCCCTGTTGGAATAGGGAACAGAGACATCATGTAGGTTGGCATGGTATCTAGGACTGAGTTGATTATTCTGCCTCCCATTGACAAATATTGCCCCTTCTGGTCAATTTCTTCTCACACTTCTCAATTACAGTGTTTTATCTTTGGATTTAGATTTGGCACTCAAAGGCATCCCAAGGTATGTGGTTGGAAGAGCCTAACCTGACCACCTAGGATTGTGTTTAGATCCTCCATATTAGACACTTCATTAATGGGATAAAGAAAGCTCTTCCTCCAATTAATATGAAGCCCAGAGATCCCTTCAAACAGAACTAAAATCACCCTCCGATATTTGAGTTGTTGTTCTTCAGCCCAACAAAAGATGCACGTATCATCTGCGTATTGCAAATGAGTCACCTCCAAACTTTCTCTTCCTTCTCTGGCCACATTAAACCCTCTCAGCCAGCCATGTGTGTTTGTTGTTTTAATCATGTTGTTGAGACCTTCAGCTAACAAAGATAGGAAAGGGGAAAGCGGATCCGCCTGCCTAAGGCCCCTTTGAGCTCTAAAATACCTGTTGGTGAACCATTGATTAGCACTGAGAAGCTCACTGTTGATATGCAAAATTTTATCCACTGAATCCACCTTTGCGCGAATCCCATTTTGTCCAACACTCCCGACAGAAATTCCCAACTTACATGACCGTATGCTTTTTTTATAGCTAGCTTGCATAATATTCCTGCTTTTTTCTACTTCAGTCTTTAGCCTACTGCTTCATTTGCTACATGGACTGTATCCACAATTTGCCTACCTTAAATAAAGGTCATTTGTTGTGAGTCAAGCAGCTTTCCCGTCACTCCTTTCAACCTTTCAGTTAGGACTTATAAAAATATTTTGTAGATGCTTCCTATCAAGCTGATGGGCCGAAGTCCCTCAACTTAGTGGCACTTCTCTTTTTGGGGACAAGAGCAATAAATGTAGCATTGAAGCTTTTCTTGAACTTTTTTTGCTCATAAAAATTTTGAAAAACCATCATTATATCATGTTTAACGATCTCCCAACATTTTATGAAAAAACCCATGGTGAAGCCATGTGGTCCGGGGCTTTGTCCGTTGCACATAGCTTAACACTTCCTCCTCTTCAAATCTTCCCTATAAACTCTCTTTCTCCTCGAGTGAGAGCACTGGGCAATTCGAAAAATTGCTAGCAGGTCTCCGGTGTGATGATGTATCTCTGTACAACTTTTGGTAGAATTCAACTCTCTCTTTTTCAATTCTGGTTGCATCCTGGGTGATCTCAGCTGGAACCTCCAGTTGATCAATATTATTGTATATCTTGTGTGCATTCGTAATTTTGTGGAAATACTTAGTATTCCTGTCTCCCTCTTTCAACCAAAGAGCTCTTGATCTGTCTCCAGGCAATTTATCATCTTTTTAACAAATTCTCATATTCCAGTAGCACGGCTCCTTTTCTTGTGGACTCTTCTGTGAGGGTTCTGTTTTTACCAGCTGCTTCATAATCTGCCTGTTTCCCTAATGAATTTTCTATTTTTAACCTTATTTTATTAATTATAAAAATTAAAAATTTATAGGATTTACATCCCGTGTCTAGGGGCTTACGCCTCACCCCGTGATGGGCAAAACGCCCTGCCTCATGCCTCATGCCTTTTAAAACACTGTAGGTATGTATAACAAATCTTGTACTGCTACTATCTCTAGAGACTGGATCTAGTAGTAAGAGTGCAACACGTGATATGTTATGTGCACCGTGGTGGGCAAAACGCCCCGCCTCATGCCTCACGGCTTTTAAAACACTGTAGGTATGTATAACAAATCTTGTATTGCTGCTATCTCTAGAGATTGGATCTAGTAGTAAGAGTGCAACATGTGATATGTTAGGTGCACCTCAAGGGTTAGAAGTCCTGCCGCAGGCAAACACCTGATATTTAAGTGGGAGAGTAGAGGGCGAGCCCATTATCCACCGAGTATTGAACTGTTCGTCATTAGCTCTCTGTTTTTTCTCTGCTATTAAAAAAGATATTGCATCTCTACCAATCAAAAGAGATAATATTGTTGTGTTACTGAATCCATGTTGAGGAAACATATTGTTTTGTGGAAAGTCTTCTAGAAACTAGAAAGGGTAGCCGGGACCATAAGGGTCTATCGTACACAGCCTTACCTTGCATTTCTGCCGGAGGCTAGACTCCAAAATTAATATGATCTACTTAATCTGAGGGCAATTTCTGATTCTTAGCATAGAGTTGTCTTGATTAAGAGAAAAACCAAGAGGTCGCTCATGCATCAGACTGATTCCGTTTCTCTCTCCTCCACTTGTTTGTTTTTCCCAATAAGTCAATCAATTGATCAGTACCAGCTTTAGAGGATATATCAGCTGTATGGATCCTCTATATCAATCGCCTTCTATTAGGCCATTCGACTCTAGTACTCAATAATTGGTATAAAAATGAAACTAGAGGATCTGTAAATTTACACTCGTGACGCCAACATAAAGATCTTTAACCAAAGTAAAAGCTCCTGACAAACATCAGATCCAATGCATGTGTATAACAAGTCTCAATTCTTACTAATTGATATTGCCCATATGTAACTTTGATTCTTCTCTGCATTGTCCTCTTTAGCACATCATATTATCACACCTACTGACAGACGTATTTGGAAGTCACATAGGACATGACAAACTATTTCGTGGAATCTTCTCTCATTTTATCATCAAAGTTTGCTACTTGCATATTATCTTGAGATTCATATTTCTACAACACATCATCTGGATATTTTGGGTTCTAGAGGTCAAACATTCACTCTTGTGGATATTTTGGGTTCTAGAGGTCAAACTTTCACTCTTCGCTGGAACTTTTATATATATTGTTGTTTTTCCATTTTAGGGGTTGCGATAACAAAGTTGTATGAAAGGAATCCAGAAAAGGTGCATGATAGGAGCTTATTTGTTACTGCTTTGAGGCTGTTTGATTCACTGAAAGAGTAAAATCATGTCTATACTTTTCAGGTCTTAAAAGATATGTTTCATGACAGAAATTAAATATTGCTGATATTTGCTATCAAGGGCCACCATGGGTGAAAGTGAAAAAAGGCGAAAGTCTCTGTGGGATGCTGAAGAACCAAATAGTACGAATTATGAGGAATGGGGAGCTCCAAAAGCCGACAATTTATGGCAGTCCAAGAGTAGATCTGATTGGTTGTCTGGGGACAATGTTACAGGAACAGAAGAGCTGAGGAAGGAAAACTACCATTATAAGAGCATGTCTCCAGCTTTTGAAAGGCGGGGAAGGCGAAGCAATAGCCACTCTCCAGATAATGGTCGGACCCAGCCTCGCAGGTCTGTTTTAGAGTATTTGGTTAATGGGTTCAATGATACATCATACTTGTGATTATCAAAAGATAATTGACCACTTATTTGTGAAACCTATTAGCTCTCAAGTAAGGTCGTAATTTGTGTTTGAGTTTTTGATGCATTTCATGCATCGCAATGTGCAAAGAAATAACCGCTGGATGGTGGGACACCAGTACGTTACATTTTTTATGTTTCAGTTTTACTTGCTATATGTGTACCAGCTTATTTGATTTTCCATCATTCTTTTGGTGTTCTCTCCCTTTTGCCTGATTTTCCCTTTGGGTTGAGGGGAAGGGAAAAGGAACGGAGCTAGAAGATATGGTTGATCATATTGCAACTGATATGTTGTGGTTTATTTTTTCATTTGATAGATACTCCGGGAGAGCCAGGAGTAGGAGCAGGAGCAGGAGCAGGAGCCGGGGAAGGGGAGAAGGCAGGAGCAGGAGTCGCAGCAGGGGACGAGATAGGTTTAGGACCAGTAGCAGGAGCAGAAGCAGGGACAGGGGCAGTATGAGAGTTCAGAATAGGAGTCGTAGTCCTCTCCATAATTATAGACGTGATTCATATGTATCTGGTGATAGAAGAACCGGCCTTCGTACATCTTCCCAGGTATGCAGAGATTTTCCAGCGGGGAAGTGTAGGAGAGGTAGTGACTGCAGGTTCATTCATCCAGATGCTGCCAATCATAGGGGTGGAGGTCATTCAGAAGACAATGTGGCAGAAAGATTGGGTAGTCGACCAGAGCGTGGACATATCTCGAGGTATACTGATATTGAAGGTCCTGGGTACCAATCAAGGGATAGGCTTCCTGACGTGCATCATTTGGAGGATGAACTGCACAGAAACCGGAGTAGAGGTACAATTACTTGCAGGAATTATGTGAAAGGCACCTGTCGCTGGGGTGCATCATGCAAATTTTCTCATGATGGTGCCTCGGGTGATAACTACGACAAAGGCACTCGAAGTGCATCCTTTGATCATGGTCAGGACAACCCAGCAAGCAGATCCGGAAAGTCACTTTGTGAGTACTTTGCAGCTGGGAAGTGCTACAAGGATAATTGCAAATTCTCTCATGATGCCTCATCAAGAAATCATGAAATTAGACACTCAGATAACACTGGTGGCCATAGGTTTAATGACAAGAATAATTGGTTGAATGCTCCGAAGTGGGATGATGAAGGAAGGACCTCAGACCTTGTAAAGGCTAGTGGGTGGGATGAAACTGCTCCGAAGTGGGATGATGAAGGAAGGCCCTCAGACCTTGTAAAGGCTAGTGGTTGGGATGAAACTGCTGTGAGAAAAGATACTGCTGTCTCAGTTCTTACAGATAGGACCAATGAAAGGCCCGGCCATAGTTTCGAAAATGAGAACAGAGCCTGGGGAAGCACAGAACCACAATTTATGAATTCTGAGAGACAGAGAGCTGCTTCTCCTCACAGGGGGAGTGCTGGTCATCTTAATACTTTGAACATTTCGGAATCTTCGGTTATACAAAACTTTACAAATGCTCAAGATATTCATCTCACTTCCCAAGCTTCTGATCTAAATATGGAGAGAACTTCAGCACATGTCCTTGGGCATAAATCAAATCAAGGTTCTTCAGGCATCATTCTTTCTACCATAGACACTCAGCCTTATGGATCTGGTGGATCTTTTGTAGAGACACAGGGACTGACAGACGATAGCATTGCCAGAACACTTGGCTCTAATGTAGTAAATGAATTTATGAATAGTAGAGATAGTGTCCATCACGTCGGTTTGCCTGGTCAGAGCTTCAGTGGAACAGGTATTGGTATGAAGTCTGAACATTCTGCAGTTCTGAATGGAGCACACCAAGAACCGAATGTGTTCTTACCTATCCGATCAACTGGTCACAATAAGAGAGAAGCACCTGGCACACCAGAGATGCTGGAATTCAAAGTCCCTCAAAATCTTTCCGGTACTGTTACTGGTGAGCAAGTACACCAAATGGAAACCTCTCCGACATCTATGATAAAGAAATTTGAGGAAGGACTACGAGAAGCCCAGCTTCAAAGTGTCTTAAATCCCTCTGGTCCATCTGGAATGCTACCTTCAAATCCCATTTCTTCACTTGTTCATGCTCTATATGGTCAGACCAATCCAGAGATGAGGGTTCCAGATAATTACCATCCCCCAGATGGCTTTGAGCTGAATACATCTGGCAACTTGCCTAACAATTCGTTCCATTTGGATAGAGACAGTAATAAGGCTCCCATGGAGCAAATGAATCAATCATATGCTGTTGATCCTGAACTTGGAAATAATGATCAAATTGATGAAGTGAAGCAGCAGGAGAATAAATTAGTTGAAGTCAATGGAAAAGATAAATTAGCTCTTGAGGAGTCCAAGGATGGGCTAGAAAATAATCATCCAGGAGCTATGCATATGCAAGCAAAGATTGAGGAGGGAAGCTGTAACAAAGATGAAAAGGCGATGCGATTATTCAAAAATGCTCTTATAGAGTTTGTTAAGGAGATCCTGAAACCCACTTGGAAAGAAGGTAAGATGAGCAGAGAGGTTCATAAAACAGTTGTTAAGAAGGCGGTTGATAAGGTGACTAGTGCAATGCAGGCAGAACAAGTCCCTAAGACGCAAGAGAAAATAGATCAATATCTGTCCTATTCAAAGCCTAAAATTGCCAAACTTGTACAGGTGAGTTGCCTATTACACAGTTCATTCCTCAGATAAATGAAGTGTGATTAGACTTTCCTATCTATACTACCAGACTCTACTTTATCTCACATTGGGCGTAATATGTTGTTTTTCGTGAGTATGATTTGTCATTGTGCACAGTTAAACATCTATGTTATCCATAGGATGTGTATGTTTCTTTCTCTTGCTTCTGCTCTAGCCCAGGAGAGTAGGGGGAAGGGTGTGCGCATAGGCAGTATTGAAGTTGCCACACGGCATTCAACTCTGTGCATAAGGGGAAGGGTGTGCATAACGTATATTGGGTTTTGATCGTACGTCTGGAGGTGTGGTGTCAATAGATTTTGCAAGGCTTGTTCATCCTTGGTTTTTTTGAGATGTTGATTACATGTTAACTTCCAGTTACTCTTCTCTTGACAGGCATATGTAGAGCGACTTCTGAAGAATGAAGCTTGAGATGCCGTGTTTATATTTGTTCTCCTTTTTCTTCTGGAAAAATCAAATTCGTTAAGGATTTGATTTTCCAACATGCACTGAAAGTTTAGCTATGTCAGATATCTTTGTTTTGGTGAAGTCGCATCTGCAGTAGTTTGATAGAATTGGTTTTGCAAGCAGTTATCTGTTATTCCTACCATTTATTTTCTGATTTACTTTTGTTTGAGCATTATATGTAATTGGTTTTCCCTTTTTACAGATTCAATTACATGGTAGTTTCCTTTCTTATTTGTGCTGATTTCTATGTCTACATGCTTTTTAGCTTGTCACTTTTCTTGTTAAGTTGATTATTATAGTTTAACTTCTTTATTGTTTATTAATGAGTGCCTTTTGTCTGATGCAATATTCTGGTTCGTTCCAGGCATTTCCTAGTTGGAGTTTTCAGTCCATCTTTTTCCCCTATCTATAGGTTATACTTTGAAACACGAAAATCATGACTTAAATTTGCCCCATCTTTGTGCCTTATTAAGTGGAGTGGTACCACTTTTTTATTTCTCCTGTTCCATAGCTCTCAGATTACTACGTATGACGATGCTTTGATATTAGGGTTTTTCAGACATTCCTTTGCATGGTGTTTCCGACACATTTGAAATACTTGCTGTGCACAACACCACGTATAAGACCAGCACCCATGGAGAAGTGCTGCCATACCTTATCAGGGAAGAAACTAAGCTTGCAGCAGCCATCAAGGCTATGGGTCACTGAAAGATACTACAGCGTGGTAGCGTAATAGACACATGTTATCGGTTTGAATCTTGTTGTAAGCCAAGTCTGATGTTTAAGCGAGAAGGATAGGGGGATGAGCCTAACCATTGTGTAGTGTTACCTGCATTAATTAACCTCTGACATATTACACAACTGTTCACAAATGATAACCATGTCATGAGTTTGAATCTCACCGTGAACCAAGTCTCATGTTATGTTGTGGGGGAGGATAAAGGAACAAGCCAAACTACTTCGGAAGTGTTACATACATGATATATCAATTAACCTTGACATATGACATAGCTGTTCAAAAGATTGTCATTTACCAATATGTTTCATAGTTCATACTAGCTTCGATTTTGTAGCATCATTAATAGTCCTTTTTCTAACACCAAGCAACAGTCTCAGCCACAGCCTAGCAACATCAATCCCTCACTTCCTCCATACCTCAGAGACGGGATTAAAGGATAGTTTTTGCGTGTTCAACTAAAATAATAATCATTATTTTTCGCTCGCACAATGTATACATATAAAAAAAAAAAGTTGTACGTATAGTAAAATCACTCCTATGGCAAATCAACTCATGATGCTGAATGTTTCTCTACTCTACGCAAATGTCATTACCCAAAACGAGACAAAAAAGGAGAAGAAAAGCACTACTTTTAGACCAAAAGGAAGGTAACCTCCAGAAGCATGCAAGTTGCAATGAACATATTGGAAGAAATCATTACTCTAGTGCAGTGGGCACTGCGCATGGTGTAAAATAGTACAGTATTAGGTAACTACAAAATGCGGACCAGCTGGTAAATTGTATGAATGATCACATCCACACGTGTGAAATGCAATTTGTCTAGAGGCCGAATACATTGAAGTCCTTAAAGTGGCTAGTATTAAATTTTATTTAGGCTGTTCAAATTGATCAGTTAAACACATGATAAAATATTTTTATTAAACACACACGGCTCAAATAAACTTTACCGTTCAGTTTCATATGTACCTATATTTGATTCAGGATTTCTCCAGTATTCATAATTTTTCTTCTCATGTAGACATCTAAAAAAAAAAAAGAGTTCCTATTATCTATGTGGTTAGTAGTAACTTTTTCTTGATAAAATTTACTTTTCCCTTTTTACCAACTTGAGATCATAATTTCTCAAAGGCGACAAACTTGACAAATTGCATCTTCATTGAAGTAACAAAATCTTTCACCAAAAAAAAAAAAGAAATAACAAATTAGCCCTCATATTTAAGGGAGGTTCAGAATGAGCCCTTAACTATGTACTTAACAATTTTGGTTTATTTCCATCAAATATTTAACAATTTATATATGCTTATTAGATTTACTGAAAGTAGTGGAAAAAAGAAATTAAGAAAAACTCACATTCAAAGGTATAGTTGTTAGAGACCAAAATCCATAATGTCTACTTTTTAATAGTGACCTCTTCCAAATATTCTTGTGAAGATATATTTATGTCGATACAGCCAGGCAGAAACATTATATATGCATGAGTAGCGTAATGTATTTTACATAAGATTTTATATATGTATGAATATGTTTATTAGATATGGGTATGTAGTATATTTCTCAATGATTGTGCGCAATTATATTATATTTCGCTATTTAAAAAAAAAAAAAAAAAAAAAAAAACAAGTACAACTATATTTCATAATTAAGTAAAATTTTGCTATTTCATGTAAATCTGAATGCAAATAGCATTATTTGATGAAGACGTTTTAAAGCTGTTCATTTAAAAATATAAAATTAGATTTTATAAACGTATTGTCATTCCAACACAGCCAAACTAGAGGTCTTTTTCATTTATTTATTTATTATTTGAATTTTTCGTATCAACGCTTATTTCTTTGGGCTAGATATTGAAAATTTGACTCTCTTTTTATCTATTATATATCACAGATCTTAGATCTAGAGCTTCCATTAATGATATGTTTATATTTTTGTTGTTTGGTATATCACGGAGATGCACATTTTAAATTGTAGTTGCATACAAGACTAAGGCGTTAAAATTATTTATTTTATGTGAACTTAATATTAACTTTTTATTACGTTAAAGTAAAACAGGCTAATGTTATTAGTTGGGGAACAAGACACAAGCCGTGTATTCATGTGGATTTCATATGGGCCTATATCCATTTCATGTTATTAGTGTGGTCTGACAATACTGTAGGTCTGTAGGTAGACGTGTGAGCCCATAATGGGGGGTGCACTCGGTTAAGGTTATAAATCTACGGCTAGGTCTCCTCTGTCTTTAACAAAAGACGTGTTCCCATAAGTTGCCGCCGTCATAAACAAAGGAGAGGAAGACTCAGCCTAGTTCATCTTCGGTTATGTGTTGCAACGGCGGACAAAGGTACGCACCTTTTCTCTCGCATGTTCCGTTACTTTTATAGATGTTCTTGGCTTTTATGAATCTGTGGTGTGTTTCTCTATAAATTTAACACTTGGTATCAGAGCATTTCACATAGATCTTGAACCCTATCACTCAGTTCATGAAAAAAATAATTGAAAATAATGATCTTGACGGACTCCGTCTTAAACTTAAATTTGAAACAATTTTCCTTTTCCTTTTGGCTGCTGACTTCATTCCGATTGTTGCACACTACTTTATTCCATAAAAAAAAAAAAAGGGTGTACATGATTAACAGACAACCGATGGCCAAATCAATTGGATTTGAAAAAGTGGATGAAACCAAATCAATTGAATTTGGTTTTTAGAAATTATGGGTCAATAGAAAATTCAATTTAAATTATTTTCGAGTATGTGGGACTATCCTAAATTTCATGGGCATAAATTTTAAAGTTACAAGTTTTAAAGTATATATGTATGCACGTATTATGACTTTGAGATTGTTTGGAGAGAATGTATTGGGAACACCAATTTATGATGAAATCTTATTTAAACTATGTGTTTTTTGCTAAACTTGAATTATGTTCATGTGTATGAATGTTGTGAGTTTGAAATAGTTATATGAAGGTATAATTTACGAAATTCCTTCTCTTGTTATAAAATTCATTGTTTTAATGTGTTGTGGATTGTTCAAATGCATGAATTACAAGTTTGAGAGTAAATTCTTTATTATCATTATGGATTGTTATTGTTTTATAAACGAATTAGTGGAGTTTTTTCTTGATTTACAAATGTTCATGTTTCCTTATGAAGAATTTGCATGTAATTGATGAAAGGGATGACCACCGTATGATAAAGTATTGAAATGAGAGTAGTTTGCATAAGTTTTCATGTGTTTCGAAACAAGAACTTCCTCATATAATGTTTAAATATTTTGGGGTAGTCATTAACATGCTTTGAAAATAAAAAGGGCAATAGATATGATGTGGTGTGAAATGAAGGACTTGCAAGTCTAGGTATGACGATACCCTATTATAATGTGCCCTAAATAAAATGATCTTGAGAAAGATTTTATGAAAGATGTGTCTTATCCAAGTGTATTTTTCCGCTGCATTTCTTATTTACAGAGTGTTAATTTTTTTATTTTTTTTTTTATATTGGCTGAAGTAAAGTTGGTTAAACTAAAGTCTTCTTAAGAATGTGTTCTGGCAGCCATGTTATTAAAGATTCATTCATTTATTTAGTTCCATATGCTTAGATTAAATAATATAAAAAGTTATTTATTTTATGAAATTTAAAAAGTTTAAACTATTGTTTACAAAAAATATCGAATTGTTATTTTATTTATTTATTCCATTTGAATTTGATTTCATTTGAATTATAACTAAATCAGATTTATATTATTTTTTATTGTATGGTTACTTACTGTGTCACGTGAGCAAATTAAGCAATGGCATGTTGAATCCCTGAGATTGAATTTGTTTTGTAAATTGGAGTAAATAGTGTAAACCAAAGTGACCTATTTGTTTTGCTTTATGAAACTTGTTTAATTTATTTCGAGGGATATCACTAAGTTAGAACATACAATGGTCTGCCCAAAGTAGATTTATTGTCAATTTTAAATTAGTATTGTGATGAGCCACATTATGTGAAAATATTTTGATTTTAGTAAATTTATCTGCCCAAAGGGGATAGGTTTCTAATATTGAAAATATTTTCTTGCCCTGCCCAAAGGGGGGCTACTTGTTGATGCTTCGGGACTCATCGTTGTGATAAGATTATGATTCTTATGCCTTGCTATTTTGATAAATTCATTTATGTTATGTTGTGAAAAGTTACCCCTAATTTAAACAATAACAATGCTAAAGTTGTGGTTCTGCCGGGCTCTAACTTCAAGTGATGGATAGAAGATCTTGAATTTTCTTTGGTCATGGCTGACATACATCAAAACTTGCGTGAGGATGAGCCTCTAGCTCTCACTAATTCTAGTACAACTTCTGGAAAAAAAAATTATGCTAAGTGGGAGAGATCTAATAGGCTATGCGTCCTTGCCTTTAGGAGGTCAATTGTTGAGCACCTCAAAGGCTTGCAGGGATGAGGTATGACTTTACTGAGTGTGTTAGAGATTACATACTTAAGATGGTCCACATTCAGTTCAAACTGAAACTCTTGAAATAACTCTTACTGATACTTACATTGTTCACTCTGCTTTTAACTCTTTGTCTACTGAGTTTAGCCAAATGAAAACTGCCTATAATACTCAGGATGAATCATGATCAATCAATGAGCTCATCTCCAAATGTGTTATTGAAGAGGAAAAAATTAAAAAGGGAGAAGGGTGAGGTTGTCATATTAGCTTCTCATGATTCCAAAGTAAGCTCTAGCAAGGGACCTAGAAAGTTTGAAAGATCTAATAATCATACTTTAAAGAAGTGTCAGGACAACAAAAGGCGTGGTAAAGATCAGACTGATTATCCTGGGACCAATAATATAATTTTTTTCTTTAAATAAATAATTGCTTCTTTTATTAAAAAAAAACTGATCACAAGCAGAGAGATTGCACCAAATTTCATTCTTGGATAAAAAAAAAGGAGTCAAAAGAAGGAAATCATCTAGCTCTTGTTTGTTTTGAGTCACACTTTGTAGATGTCCCCATTAATTCTTGGTGGTTTGATAGTGGAGCTACTGTCATGTTGTCATTTCCTTGTAAGGGTTCAAAACAAAAGGAAGCCAAAGAAAATAGAGTCAAGAATTAGAGTCGCCACAGATGTCCAAGTTGACGTAGAGTTCATAGGAACTGTAGTTTTAGACTTAAAAACTGGCTATAAGCTTATTCTTGAAAACACACTTTATGTACCATCTTTTAGACGAAATTTGATTTCTATTCCAGTTTTAGACAGATTTGATTATAGTTTTATTTTTCTTAATGAAAAAATTAATTATTTTTGAACTCTCGAGTTGTTGGTCATGAAAGCCTATCTGATGGTTTATTTTAAATTTTCTTGACTTCTGATTTTGAATACAACTCTTTTAATTATGAAATTATTAGGTTTAAACGATCAATTTTAAATGAAAAATCGGGCATGTTGTGGCATAGACATTTAGATCATATCTCTAAAGATAGAGTTGATAGATTGGTTAAATCTAATATTTTTTCCTCTCTTGATTTTGGAGACATAGGAACATGTATTGATTGAATTGGAGGAAAGTTGACTAAAACAAGAAAAGAGGGTGCTACTCGTAGTATTGTTTTCTTTTAAAATCATTCACACAGACATAAGTGGTCCGTATTCTACTACAATATGTGATTCAAGTTATTTTATCACCTTTATTGATGACTTTTCTTGATATGGATATGTTTTTATTATTAAAAAAATCAGATTCTCTTGAAATGTTTTAAGTGTTTAAAACTGAAGTAGAGAAACAACTGTGAAAGGTCATTAAGATAGTGAGGTCTGATCGTGGGAGTGAGTACTATGGTAGATACATTAAAACTAGACAACAGATGGGACCCTTTGTTAAATATCTACAAGATTGTGGCATCTAAGGATTCTTTTAGGATCATTATGGCATTGGTAGCCCATTTTGATCTTGAGTTATAGCAGATGGATGTAAAGACAATTTTTTTATATGGTGATCTTAATGAAGAGGTTTACATGCAACAACCTCAAGGTTTTATTGGTAAAGGCAGTGAGCATCTTGTGTGTAAGTTGATGAAATCTATTTATGACTTGAAGCAAGTTTCTCGACAGTGGTACTTAAAGTTCGAGGAAATTATAACTTCTATGGGGTTTATGGAGAACAAGATTGATCATTGCATCTATCTATGGGGTTTATGGAGAACAAGATTGATCATTGCATCTATCTCAAGATCAGTGAGAGTAAGTTCATTATTCACCCTTTAATATTACTTTATTATATTAAGATTTTTTACTTTACGTGTTGGCTATGTCTCATATTGATAAGATCATATTGTTGTTTTATTGGATATTTCCTTTAGAGATATATATGGTATATTATTCTACCTTGTGGATTTTTTTGGTTGTTGCACCATGTAATATGTTGCACATGTTGAACTTTGAAAATCAAGATTTTTTGGTGAAGCTCATGTTGTTTTAGTGCTCACACATGTTGTAACAGAAAATTGCAGTGACGATTTTTCTATGATACTCATGTTGATTTTAAGCGTACATATTGATATGAAAAATTATTTAAAGGACTAATAATGAAATAGCCTCGATTTTGAGTCCATGTTGTCTATTTCTTGCTACACTACCACATCATTTGGTTTATGTCTACAAAACTTCAGTGTTAGTAACTGTGGACTGGTCTTGTGTCGTTGGTTGATGCAAGTACTGCTGCAGTTCAACAGTGATGTTTTGCTTAACTGAACTATGTTGGAGATGGCGTTCCACTACTAAATGTTTATGGCCACTATCTATAGTCATTTTCATAAAAAATGAGTTTTCCAAAACTTTTCTATAAAATTTAGCGTTGTCTAAGTGGGAGAATGTTAGAATTGTTTATTTTATATGAACTTAACATTAACTTTTTATTACGTTAAAGTAAAATGGGCTGATGTTATTAGTTGGTGGACAAGACACAGACCCTATATTCATGCGGATTCCATATGGACATGTATCTATTTTATGTTATTGGTGTGGTCTGACAATAATATAGGCCTGTAGTAGACGTGTGAGGTCATAATGGGGGGTGCACTAGGTTAAGGCTTTTAAGTCTAGAAATATAAGGCTAGGTTCCCTCTCTTGACTTTAACATAAGACGTATTCTTATAAGTTGCCAGTAGTCATAAGTAAAGGAGAGGAAGACTAAGCCTAGTTCATCTTCGATCACGTGTTGCAATGGCGGACAAAGGTACGTACCTTTCCTCTTGTATGTTCTGTTACTTTTATAGGTGTTCTTGGTTTATGTGAACGTGTGGTGTGTTTCTCTATAAAATTAACATAAGGTTGTACAAGAAAAAATGAATAAGATCAGAGAAAAATAACATAAAGGTTAGTTCTTAATGAAATGAGATTTGAGTGAATAAGTTAGAACTCTCATGAAAAATAAACAGAACCCAAGGGTGTGTTTCACACACGTTGAAAGCCAAAATGCGGAAAACAAGGTTGAGATGGTTCGGACATGTGATAAAGAGGTATATAGATATCCTAGTACGGAGGTGTGAGAGGTTGTCTAGGGACGAATTCAGGCGAGGTAGAGGTAGATCAAAGAAATATTAGAAGGAGGTAATTAGTCATGACATATAGCAGTTTTAACTTACAAAGTATATGACCCTAAATAGGAAGGTGTGAAGGGTGCAAATTATGGTTGAAGGATAATAGGAAGGAGTGTGTCCTTCCTAGAAATATTAGAGGGAGGTGATTAGTCATGACATGGAGCAGCTTCAGCTTATCAAGTACATGAGCCTAAATGATAAAGTGTGAAGGACCTTGTTTAGTTATCCGTTCTATTAGACATAGTGCTAGTCTTCTTTCAGAGTATGTTTTTTGTATGTCAAATTACTTGGTGATAGTCTTGTTTATGTTATAATTTGGTGTATTAATGCCAGTTGTTTTTTGTTCCTTTACTATTTCTTTTCTAGACTATTTTTGTCTTGAGTTGGGGGATCTATCCAGATCCTACTTTATGAAAATATACTGAGTATATTATTGTTGTTGTAATTGTTATTAAGAATATACATAATTATGCGCTTTGATTTTTTACCATATACATATATACTATTTTAACAGATGCATGCAAATGACAAATTAAGTTCTGAGAGTAGAATTAACCGAGAAATACAATCACAATAATAATTACATAGATTAAGAACACCTATAATAATGTGAAATACACGAAAAGAAGTGTGTACCTTTCTGCTATAGCAATACATAATTGAAGACTCAGTCCTCTCTTTTAACTTATGACGGCTACCTTAAGGGCATCTTAGGTTAGATTAGAGAGGGAGCTTAGCATAATGTTTATAGGCTTAAAAGCCTTAACCAAGTATGTCTCCGCATTACGGGCTTACTGGCTTTCAATACACCTATACTATTGTTAGACCACACCTATTACATGAAATGTTACAGGTCCATATAAAATCCACATAAATATATGACCTATGCCTTGTCCACCAGCTATTAACGTACAAGCTATCTTAAGCTTAATCAGATCGAGCACACAATATTTATGCATTTTGAAAATCATTTATTAAAAACTTAAGGGTCGTTTGATAGCTAGTTAGAGTTACACATGCATTAGTAATACATAAATTAATTATGAGGGAATCTATGTATTATTTTATGTATGATTGGTTAGATTTTAGTTATTTATGTATAGCTTATTCCATCTTATATCCTGTATAAAACAATACAGATTTCCTCATAACTTATACATGTATTAGTCACTACTAAAAAAATTGGTAAAACCAACCACAAAAAACTGACGACACGTGGTCGGTTTTAATTTTTTTTAAAAGTGGTCGCTTTTAAATTTTAAAAAATCAAAATAATTATTACAATAATTTTAATAATAATTATTATTTATTTAACAAATAAAAATTTTAAAAAAATAACAAAACCAACCACCAGTGGTCATTTTAAAAAAAATATATAATTAAAAAATCGGTTTTGAATTTTTTTTTTAATTTATTTTTAAAAAAACCAACCACAAGTGGTTGGTTTTCTAAATAAAATAAAAAAATAATTTAAAAAAAACCGACCACTTGTGGTCGGTTTATGAAGTAAAAAAATTAAAAATTAAATAATTTTAAGTAACACCTAATTATATATATAATCAAAACCTAATATATTAAGCTAATCAAATACAATTAATTGATCACTAATCTAAGTATGTATAAGAAACACATTGCATTATATTATTGAATAATATACTTGTATACGTATGTGATGTATATAGTACGTATTTTGAACTTGATATAGTCGATAGTGTGTATATGTGTGTGTATGTTATATATATATATATATATATATATATATATATAATATATATATATATATAGCGACGGTATATTAATGACATAAGATAAATCAACCGATAATTTATTTGAGTATATGTGAAATACAATGGGGTAGTAAAATCGGGTATGTGATGTATATAGTACGTATATGAAATACGTCGTATTATATTATTGGATAAGATACTCATGTACGCACGTGATATATATAGTACGTATTGATATAGTCGATAATGTGTGTGTATGTATAGGAATATATATATATATATATATATAGTATATACATATTATATAGTGAAGATATATATATTAATGACATAAGATAAACCAACTGATAATTCAACTGAGTTTCTGTGAAATATGTTGTATATTATTATGGGGTAGTAAAATCGGGTATGTGATGTATATAGTACGTATTTGAATGTTGATAGCCAATTGAATATATTTATATATATGTATATCTCCTGCAGTGATGAAATAGATATATATTTTGTGTCAATATAATATAGACATATGAATATTATTGAAGTTGTAATAACGCAAGGCAAGTATTACGAGGCATATGGGGGGAGGGGGGAGGAAGTAGGTGATATAAAATGACCTAAAGAGATCAAGACTAAGAGAAAAAAGATAATAAACAAATGCAATAAAGTAAGATAAATAGCTTGACATACGATATTACAAGAAATAGGAACCAAACTGTGTATCAAACGATAAGAACCCTAAGACCCGCAATAACAACACCAAACTCTTAAGGTGACCGCTAAGGGAATCAACTCCGCCTTACAACCATTGTTTCTAAGCAAGAATCAATAATGGCTTTTCCAAGCCCTATACTACTTGGCTTTTCCAAGCCTTAAACTACACTCTCAAAGAGAGAAGAAGAAGTCTTTCAAATATCAATAATCAACTAAAGAGAAAATAACCTAATAAAAGACTATTTATAGGCTAGCTTATTACATAGCAAAATGGCCAAAATACCCTTAATGAAAGGGGTGGTCATAGAGTGTCTATCCAACAAGTGTAATCCCTAAAATACCCTTAATGAAGGGTGCTTTTTCAATGCTCCAAAACCAAGGGGTCATGCTTCAACACTTGTGGAATCAGGTTGGCATCAAAGGTAAGCCCCCACACAATCTTCCATACACGGGTTTGCTTTATGTCATGCTTGAAACGGGTCCTCCATACATGTTCTTGTGTCCTCGAGGTGACCAAGTCTTGAGTCTTTATGCATTGGCCTTCAATGATGTCTTCAAAAGCATAGATGACCATTTGGCTTGTATCATCCTCCCCTTCTTGAAAAGGATTCAACTTCGAATCCATACCTTGCAAAACTAAAGAAAGGACAAACAAGCACAACTTCCTCATGGCATGAGGGTTAGGGTTAGTACAACAAATAACTTCATCATGCCAAGGTGGTATATACTTGAGATATAACCACGAATCCTTTGTCTTAGTCATGAAAAGCTTAGTAAGAATGTTGCAAAGGAAGTATATATGAAAAGTATCAAGAGATAAAGAAACTAAAAAGGTCTTAATGGGATCACTAAGTCCAAAAGGTAAGGCTACCCTTGTCTTAGGGACCATAAAGCACAATTATTTCATTACCTCTTCAAGTGGCCTCATCAAACGTGGTGCCACTATTAGTCTCAAAGTCCACCAATCCTACATAAACTTATCAATCAAATAAGTGGACCAACCAATAAGACCCCTAGATCTACTTAATGCAAACTTGAAACTAGCATGGATGTCATCATAGATAAAGAGGTAGAATAGGAAAGAATCAAGTATAAAGACGTGTACGAGTGAAGACAAAGCATTTAAGCACATACACGCTCTTTTCTTCAAACAAAAAGACAACTTGGCATCCATAAGTTGGGATTCATGCAACTTAAGAACAAGTGCGTAAAGCAAGAATGTACATTTAGAAGCATTACCCCAAGGAGACAATGACACTTTTGCTCTCGGGTTTTCAAGAATGAAAATTTGCTTTTCATGTAGCCAAGCAACAAGTTGGGTGCACCAACATCCCCATTTCCATATTTGGCACCGGGGTCAAATGGAAAGAGTAGCCATAGATACGGGTCTAGACAATACTCCTTTTCCCCATAGGCTTCACCCAAACTACAAGATATACTCTCTACAATAGTATATATATCATTAAAAGCAAATAGAGAGTGGAGAAAGGTATTACTCAAGTCAACTTCAACTAAGGTGTACTCATGTATGTACTCACTACTAGTTTCAATATCATCACCATGAGTACTCTCAATAATAATGTCACACATAGTAGAAGAAGTACTTTCCAAACAATGGACACCTTCCCTTTCTATGGAAGTACCCTCAAGTATACACATACCACCACCAAAGTCTAAGGAATTATTACTTAAGTCTTCACAAGAAGCAAGTAATTCATCCTCATAGTCATTAAACATGGGTGGGGTGTCATATAAAGGATCACAACCACAATTAATTTTCAAGGAATAATCACTTATTGGGTTCTTAAGAATTCAAACAAGTCAAAATTATCATCACCCAATTGATCATTCCTTTCCAAGGCCTCACATTTCCTTCTCTTAAGATTACTCTCATCTTACAAGAAGAGATTTTCATCTTTAGGAGAAATGTTGTCACACTATAGTGGGTTGGCATATAGGCTATAGCTTTCAAGACAAGCTATACCTTTAACTTTATTCTCACCACTAGGTTCATTAGGAGTGAACTCATCATCTTCAAATAAGATATTGTCCTTAGAGAGAGAAGGATCTATCCATGAAGAGGATATAGAACATGCAAATTCATTCTCCAAAAAGATCATTATCAAGTATCAAAGATATTTCAAGCACATGATTATCCCTATGAGCAAAACCGAGAGTAGAACATTCACTAGAGGTCATGCTAAAGGGGTCACTCCTATTTATTTGATCAACATTTTCAATATCATCACTTTCTTGAGATCCATTAAACACATCACACACATTCTCAAGTGGTGGACAAATTTTGCACATAAGTTGATCAATACAATTTCCATAAGATAATGTACTATCATTCAATACATTGGCTTCAAAACTAGGTGAACATAAATTAATCTTACAAGAAGAGTCAATTCGGTCATCAATATGATCAACTAGTGTATCCACATTCACAACATGTACATCATCATCAAGGGGCAAAGAATCAATAGACGATATATCATCATTCAACACAATGGATTCAACACTAGGCGGACTTAAATTGATCTTACAAGAAGAGTCAATTCGGCCATCAATAGGATCAACTAGTGTATCCACACTCACAACAAGTACATCATCAATAAGAGTAACGAATCAATAGACTCACAAATAGGTAAGCTACTACTCACACTTAATGGGCTACTAGCCACACAATTATCATTCACATGCACAAAAGTGTAAGAGTTAGCTATTTTACCTTGAAGTTCTTAAGTAGATTCTTTTTTGCCATGGTTTGAAGGTTTCCCACATGCTTCGGCAGCAACTTCTCCTTGGCCTTGTGCTCCCCTGCTTGCTATGTTGTTACATACACAAATGTCCTTAAAAATAGAAGGACCAACATAGTTAGCACGGTTTGGTGGCAACCCCCTTACTTCACTCTACACAACCTCTCCTTTTTCCACTCTTGGATTGCCACCTTGTACACCCTTACTCCTCTCAATCTTTTGTATCTCATAATTATTCGTCTTGGAGTAAGTGACATTTGCTTGCAGTTTGGGGAGAATTGAGGTAAAGAGATAATTTCCCCAACGGTCCACTACAACGTTAGGCTAATTTAGCATATTTGGAACTCGATGTTGTGCAAACCAATCGGCACCGAAGCATACATGACCTGGTGTTAAGGGGAAGATATCACACCACACCTCCTCAAGCATTCAAATTGGGTGAAGACAATCCTCACTCTCTCGGTAACCTTATACCCGTCCAAGAAATATGGAATATATAAAGGTTCTCAAAACAACCCCAAATAGTCAACCATGGATGGCATGATGTAGTTCTTATGGAGCCAATCATCTAGCATAAAGAGACATCTCGGTACCCCATAGATGCTTACCTTTTCTGGAGTGAACACTTCTCCTAGGATCAACATTGTAGAGTTTAGGATAACCTATGGGTATATGAGTACCCCTCGGCCTAGGAGATATATTCTCTCTTCTTCTTATGGGACAACCTACACTATAGTTAGTATACCCATTCACACCACTTCGACCTTGATAAGATGTACTACAAGGTGAAGAATATGAATCTCCATGCTCCACACGTGCACTCTCACCATGAATCTCATAAGCTTTGCGAAGGAAGGGATTATACTTTACACCAATTCTAGGTTCGGAGTGGAAAGTGTAAGACTCCTCACATGCACCAACTTCATCATAAGAACCATCACAAGGCCCTACATCATCTCCATATTCACCATAAGCACTAGGAACTTTATTCACCTCATTTTCTCCCTCAAAACCATAACTCTCAATTCTACCCATGTCTTGATCATGGCTATATTCATAGCTCCCATAATCTCCAATATCATTGTAGCCATAAAATCCCTCACTACAATCATAGTCTCCCATGTTGTAGTCACAATAGTCCAAGGCTACCGAGATATATTCCCCTTATATCACCTTGTACCTAAAAAATGAACAAACAAGATTAGTAGTAAAAGCTCCTCACCAACACTCGTATACACTCACCTTTGTGATCCTCACAATTGGAGCGACGAATATTGAAAGTTGCTTATACTCTGGTAGTCAATAAGGTGTCAATCACTACTTAGCAGCCGAAATAGATTCTTGTTTGATAGACTCAAGACACAAAATAAAATCTACTTATGAACTTGAAACAAAGAAATTCAATAAATCAAAACGAGAAAAGCACACAAAGAACGAAAACACGAAGAAAATGGACTCAAACAACTAATTCACAACTAAGTAGGTGATTACTAGTTGTTAATTAGTTCTAGAATCAAGAAACGAAACTAAGAAAACAAAGAAAAGAAACTTAGAACCTAAATTTGAGCTTCAAGGTATTTTGGAAGTTGATGACATGGCACTTTGATGACGTGGCAACCTTGGTCAACATTTTGGAGTTAACTTGTTTCCAATTTAAAATTCAACAATCTTCTTCTTGATAGTGTGGTAATCGGTTTTGGTGAAGAAAATACAAAGAATGGATCCTTTTTCAAGCTCAAAAGAGTTTGAATTTGTTGTGGTCCCCCCTTGTACTTTCCCTTGTCCCCTTCTTTGAGAATATTTCCTTTTTTTATGCTTTTGGACTCTTTTTTCCTTTGGAAGACTTGGAATATGCTTGGAATATTCTTTATACAAACAATGACCACACTTTCTTTCTTCTTCTTTTTGGATTAAACCACCACTTTTTGAATGTTCTTCTTCAACAACATATGAAGAACATGAAGAACATTCAAAAATGGAACCTAACCCAAATGAACTCCAAATTGAATGATTTTTTAATATTCAAGCACACTTTGAACTCCCAAACACCAATATCAAGTTTTCAAGCCACAAATCTCACACAAACCCTTCCAATTTCGAGATCCATCTTTCAAGTTTCTTCAACTTCAAGTTCAACAATGGTGGATGGCTCAAAACAACCCGGAAATAGCTCAAATTTAAGATCTAGACTCCTATAGCGTTAGATAACACAAATATAACACTAAAAACACAAGAAAAAAAATACAAAATTAAAAACTCAAATTTTGACCTAGGGTAAAAAAACGGGAATAGTATTTTTTGGGATTTTTGATTTTTGACACTTCTTTTTTTGTGATTTTTTAATTTCTAGACTCTAATAGTGTTTGGGAACAAGAATCTAACACTAGAAACACCAAAAGACACAAAAATATAGGACCTAAAATTTTGGCCTAGGGATAAAAACGAGATAACAACTTTTTTTTTTGCAATTTTCAGATATGACACTTCTTTTTTTGTTGATTTTTTAGATAGCAATCCCAAGATTTATTTTATTGAAATAAAATCAAACTTGCTCTTGATACCAAATGATAGAAAATGACCTAAAGAGATGAAGACTAAGAGAAACAAGATAACAAACAAATGCAATAAAGTAAGATAGATTGACATACGAGATTACAAGAAATAGGAACCAAATCGTGTATCACATGATAAGACCCCTAAGACCCGCAATAACAACACCAAACTCTTAAGGTGGCCGCTCAGGGAATCAACTCCGCCTTAAAACCACTGTTTCTAAGCAAGGATCAATAATGGCTTTTCCAAGCCCTACACTACTTGGCTTTTCCAAGCCTTAAACTACACTCTCAAAGAGAGAAGAAAAAGTCTTTCAAATATCAATAATCAACTAAAGAGCAAATGACCTAATAGAAGACTATTTATAGGTTAGCTTATTACATAGCAAAATGGCCAAAATACCCTTAATGAAAGGGGTGATCATGGAGTGTCTTTCCAACAAGTGTAATCTCCAAATTCCCCTTAATGAACGGTGCTTCTTCAATGCTCCAAAACCAAGGGGTCATGCTTTAACACTTATGGACTCGGACGGGCATCAAAGGTAAGCCCCCACGCAATCTTCCACACACGGGTTTGCTTTATGTCATGCTCAAAACGGGTCCTCCATGCATGTTCTTGTGTCCTCGAGGTGACCAAGTCTTGAGTCTTTATGCATTGGCCTTCAATGATGTCTTCAAAAGCATAGATGGTCATTTGGCTTGTATCAGTAGGGGAGGGAGACAGAAAATTGAATCATGAAACTGGCATATACTTACCATTTGCTTTAAATTTTGAACGACCGCCAAAATTTGGCGGTGAATTTGAGTTTTTTCGCTTAAAATTTTTGTATATGAGTATATGTGAAATACGTTGAATATTATTATGGGGTAGAAAAATCATGTATGTGATATTTATATTACGTATTTAAAAGGTGATAGATAATTGAATATATGTATATATACATATATCTCGTGTAGTGACATATGCAGTAATCGAAAGCTCGATAACTGAATCTATATATCAAAATATTTTGAATAATATATTGATATCATACTATTGAAGAAATAGATATACTATTTTGTGTCAATGTAGATACACGTATATTGTTGAAGTTGTAATAACGTAAGACGTCTATAATTTATCTGTTAAACACATATATATATATATATATATATATATATATATATAAAATATCATAATTAAAAGCTAATGAACCAAAAATTTATCGTAATTTACAAAATTCACTGATATTATTATAGGATGGAGGAAATATACTACTCGTGTTAATGTGATGATAAAATAACTAATTATCTGATTTATATATATACACATTGTATTAAATTAATTGGATATTGTTATAAATATTATAGAATTTATTAAAAAATTAATTAATTAATAATTAATTTTAATTTATTAATTTATTTTAATTTATTAATTGTAGTTTATTAAAATTTAATTTATCAAAAATTTTATAAAAATCGACCACGTGTGGTCGGTTTTACTGTTAAATAAAAAATAATTTATAACCCGACCCGACCCACCCAAATAATTAACTTTCCCAATTGATATACACAAAAGCAAATGGGAAATAGCATACACATACAAACACATACTGACACTCGAAATCAGTCGAAGAAGTGGGTTCTCGTAGCAAATTTTGATTTCTCCAACTCAAGTAAGTAAGAATGTGAGATTTGTTGACCTTATTTTGAGTAAACTTTACTTTATTTTGAATTTTGAAACCCTAGTTCTTATGTTTTGGTTGAAAATGGGGAAATTAGAGAAAAACTTGAATGTAGTATGGATTGTGTGTGTTATGTGGACTGAAATGAGTAATATCTTGCAGAGTAGATGGGTATTTTGGATAAAATTACACTAGTCTATCTTTTAATTTGCTAAGCTCATCATTTTCGATATTGCAGCTTCCCGTGAGAGAATCTATAAGCATATTGAAGCTGTCATTTTGAAATATCAAGAAATTAAGGAAATTATCAAAGGTATGTTGACATAGTGAAGCCTTGTGCGATTCACTATTGTTGTTATCTTCCTTTCATTGTTCATATTGAAGTCTAGTGAAGCCGTGTGTGGCCTTGTGCGATTCACTAGCATTGTTCTTGACATCTTGTTGGTCTTGTTGGTCTTGTTGACATTTTGTTTTGAAAGTGGTTTTGTTTTGATACTTAGTTGGTTGAAAATGGTTAATTTTAGGGACTTTAAAGGGGATTTTTTTGTTTTGAATGTGGTTTGGTAGGTGACTTAGTTGGTTGAAAATGGTTAAGTCTAGGACTTTGAAAGGGATTTTGTGTTTTGAATGTGGTTTTGTTTTGATACTTAGTTGGTTGAAAATAGTTAAGTGTAGGGACTTTAAAGAGGATTTTTTTGTTTTGAATGTGGTTTGGTA
>NC_061114.1:175580991-175584304 GCF_002878395.1 Capsicum annuum | reverse complement strand
TAGGGACTTTAAAGGGGATTTTTTTGTTTTGAATGTGGTTTGGTAGGTGACTTAGTTGGTTGAAAATGGTTAAGTTTAGGGACTTTAAAGGAGATTTTGTGTTTTGAATGTCGTTTTATTTTGATACTTAGTTGGTTGAAAATGGTTAAGTCTAGGGACTTTAAAGAAGATTTTTGTTTTGTTTTGAATGTGATTTTGTTTTGATACTTAGTTGGTTGAAAATGGTTAAGTCTAGGGATTTTGAAGGGAATTTTATGTTTTGAATGTGGTTTTGTTTTGATACTTAGGACCCGTTTGGCCATAAAAAAAATTCCTTTTATTCAAAATTTTTTTCACTTTTTTCACTTTTTCAAAAATTGTGGTGTTTGGCCATGAAAATTCAAAAAATTATTCCGGAGTTGGATTCCAAAAAGTAAAAACACCTTTTTGTTGTTTTCACAATTTTTCACTTTCATTTTCAACTTTCATTATTATTACATATAACCCCAATCTTTAAATTTTTACACAAATCCCTCTTATAACTACAACCAACCACCAAGAAAAAAATTATTATTTGTTTTTTATGATACAACATTATTTTTAATTGTTACAGCTATTCTAATCTCTTTTTCTTCTTTTAACAAAAATTTACTAACGTGAAGTAAATGACAATCTATGGCGGAAATATATCAACTTTTGTTTTGAATGAACTATATTATAGAAATATAAGGCCTAGTACATTATGTTATTTAAAAATGAGAAATTTAATATTTTTTTCTTGGCATTCTAATTTTATATATATGTCATATAATGGCTATGATTTTAATAAATTACTAAAAGGCGGTCAGTAAATTCGCATATCAAACATAACGTAACGATCCATATTTACGATACAATAATATTCAAGGAAAATCAACATCATCAATAAAGAAAAAGCAAAAAATTAGAACTAATCTATTCAGAAATAATTCATCCGTAATTTTTTAAAAAAAGACCAAATTCAATAAAATAATTAATTCAAGTGAAAGTAATTAAGAATTTTCATCAACAAATTTAAGAATATAAAAAATATATTTATATCCATCAATCATATTTATCAAAATATATTTTCTCTATTCAATCGATTATGGTTAGATAAACTTATTTAGCTCGTGCTTGTGATATTTTTGTTCAAATTTTAGAAGAATAACAATTATAATAATTAGTTTGTTGTTAATTATTTTATCAATTGAAGATATATAAATTATTTTCTCGACATTTGGTTGTATGTTAGTAGGTAAATTAGTAGTTGAGTGATTTTTATAATTTTTAAAAGTTGAGGGCATAAAATCATATTTTAAAAAGTTTTTTCAAAAGTCTAAAATTTTTTTCAAAAAGACATGGTGAAACACAACTCCAACTCCAACTCCGAAAAAATGTAATTTTCATGGCCAAACGACTACTTAGTTGGTTGAAAATGGTTAAGTGTAGGGACTTTAAAGAGGATTTTTTTTTGTTTTGAATGTGGTTTGGTAGGTGACTTAGTTGGTTGAAAATGGTTAAGTGTAGGGACTTTAAAGGAGATTTTTTTATTTTGAATGTGGTTTGGTAGGTGACTTAGTCACTTAATATGTTTTGAAGACGAGGACGAATTCGATGATGATGACTTTTAGTTTTTTTATTTTTGTATGTGTTCTACTTTGAATTTAGACATTTTGTTGTTTGAAATTATTATTGTAGTTTTTTCATACTAACTTTTGTTGGACATTTTGTATGTGTTGTACACTTTTGAAAGTATTTACATTTGATTTTTGGTTGTTGTTGCTGTTGTATTTGATTTGGTCACTGCTGTATTGGATTGTTATTGTCGCATGCTGTACTTGGGTTTTGATTTTTTTTTTTTTAAATTTTCCAGAAAAATCGACCACAAGTGGTCGGGTTTTTTTTTTTTTCAAAAAACCGACCACAAGTGGTCGGTTTTATATTAAATTTAATTAATTAATTTAATAAAAACCGACCACTTGTGGTCGGTTTTTTTTCCTAAAATTATTTTTTTCAATTTTAATAAAATAATAATGAATTTTAAAAATATATATATTTTTTAAAAAACGGATCACTTGTGATCGATTTTTAAAAAACTACCACTAATTTACCGACCACATATTTTGGTTGATTTTGTGGTAGAAAATTGGGGAAAACCGACCACATGTGGTCGGTGTTTGTGGTCGGTTTTTCCCCTTTTTTTTTAGTAGTGAGTTTGCTGATTTTTAAAATGTAAATCAAACTTTGTACTAATTTTATACGTGAATAGCTTATTTTCTACTCACCTACCAAACATTATATAAGTTATACATTGTTTAATACTTGAATAACTATACTCTTAACCAGTAACAAAATGGTCGCTTAGATAATTATTATGCTTTTAGATTCTTTATCATATATACATATTGTTTATCATGAATTTGGTACAGTTAAATTTTTAGGTGAGTCAAAGAACACGTGTTACTATTAACTTTATTTTAGATGTGATTTACTAGCAGTTTGTTTACGAGCTGACAAAGAAAAACAATTAAATATAAAATATCCGAAACATGAGTGAATATGAGTGCCATCGAGAATAAATCTGAAATATGAGCAAATACGAGTGCCATCGAGAATAAATCTGAGCTATATGAGATGTTTAGTAAGCAAAACCAACATTATCTAAACAAATAACCAGGAAAAAAGAAGCTTGTAGATCAGGTAAGAACAGATTATTTGTACAAGTGAGAAAGGACAATTATTTGTACTTTATAATTTTGGGCTTCAATCATAATTCGATAATAGTGCCCTAAAAGAATATGACCCATCAGGGTGCACTATGTGTATGATCCGTTAGTAAGTCGGGCAATATATATATATATATATATATATATATATTACTTTGATGCCCAGCTCCTTATGAACTCGTCCGCCCTCTTAAAGAACCTACCACGTTTGTCTCCTATTTTTCTATTGCACCATGTCATCGAGAAAGGTGAGCAACTGAATCCTTGTCCTTACAAGAATAATTCTACTATTATTAGCTCGAGGGGGAATCTTTTGTAGTCTCTGCTCTCATTATTACGTCAAACCTCTTAGCTGCCTTTCTTATTTATGTCTCACGTTCTTAGACGGATTTCGCTCATACAAATAATCCCTCTGTCTTTCAGAATGCTACGCCCAATAGTAAAAAGAATACTAGTAATTGAAATTCACACGTGTGATTTTACACGCATGTAAATGTGGATAAAGTGTTTAAACTAGAATATTTATTTATTTATTTAATAGGGCTTTCTGGGGAGTAGCACTTCATGGAAGAAGCTTTGTGCTATGT
>NC_061114.1:175546192-175580891 GCF_002878395.1 Capsicum annuum | reverse complement strand
TATGTCTCTAGCCATTCCAAATCTTTGCTTTCAATTACTCCCTCCATTAGTTTTTACTTATTACTTACTCCTTTCATCCATTTTTATTTTTTCATTTTTTTATTTTAAAATATCCAATAATATTTATCTAATTTATAAAATTAATGGATAATTTATATATTTCTATCCATTTTATTCTTAGCATTTAAATACGATTCATTATCTAATAAAATTTTAAAATATTAAATTTATTATATTCAAAGAGTAATATAATAAGATTATTCATATCATCATTGCTTTTATTGCTTCTCTGTGTCAAAAGTGGACAAGTAAAGATGAACGAAGAGAGCATTTTTAAAATTTTTATTTTTATTTGTCATTTTTTAATATATAAAAAAATAATTATTAAGTAAAAAAGAACTATGGGAATATTTTTGGGAAACTTTTATTAATACTGCTACTACATTTTATAGACCAATTGCAAGTCTAGTGCATCAATATTAAGGCAAATCTCCTATTCCAATTCCTCATAACAAAATATTGGGATGATCATGACACATAGAAGCTTTTTTTTATTTTTTCTGTTTTTTGGTTATTACTTCTAGGAGGAAAAAGGATTAAATTTGCACTTGAATTATTTGAAATAATTTATATTTGCTTCGTGTTAACTATTAATGATTCAGATTTGATCTATCTTTTCTGCTATAAATGAACTAATTTTATCCTCGTTAACTAATTAGAGAAACTTTAGTCTCTAATGTCAATGTTTAGCACCCGACAGTACCAAATGTTGAACTTTTTTTAATAAGCAAAAAATGATAAAAATTTTTCATGAAGGATGTGAAATGATCTTGATTTATCCTTGAATTTTGAAGAATATGTGTTATGATTCGCAAAGAATAAGCAAACTACAAGTAAAAGAAGACAAGAACAACACACAAATTTACGTGAACATCCTTGCAGGAAAAACCACAGGCAAAGACAGAGGAGGTTTCACTATAATGGAGAGAGAGTACAAAGTGGGAAACGTAGTCTCAATGAAGTGTATTTTTCTGAACACTCAAAACAGTTCACTAAATGCATTTATATAATACGTGCATACAAATAAGTCCTAGGCCCAAAACCATAAAGGTCTATACCGCGGGGGCGAATCGGGATCAGTGGTGAGCTCCGGGATCGGGCCGAGGCCCGATCTCTACGCTACCACTATAGACCCTATTGAAAATCACAAACATGGGTCGCACCGCGAAACTTTCAGGGCCGGACCAACAAAATTGGGTCACAACTCTAACAATCTCCACCTTGACACGAATTCTAATTCAGAACTCAGATCCATTTTAAGACAAACTCTCCACCTCTTCCACAAAAGTTCCTAATCTTAACAACTAACACCAACCAAGTCCAAACAATGCTCAAGCTTGACACTTGGTAGTGTCTTGGTCATCATATCAGCTGGGTTATCAAGGGTACTAATCTTGCTTACCATAATATCACCACGAGCAATAATTTCATGCACAAAATGATACCGAACATCGATGTGTTTCGTCCTCTCGTGAAACATCTGGTTTTTTGTAAGGAAGATAAGACTCCAACTGTCGAAAAATACCGTTGTAATCTGTAAGTCTTTGCTAAGTTCACCGAACAGACCCTTCAACCAAATAGCTTCTTTAAAAACCTTCATAATAGTTATGTACTCTGCCTCGGTAGTTGACAAAGCAACCGTAGTCTGTTAGGTAGCTTTCCAACGAATAGCACAACCACCAATGGTGAAAACATAGCCTGTAAGGGATCTCCTTTTATCATGGTCTCCTACAAAATCAGAATCAACATACCTGATTACTCCATCTCTATTTCACCCAAACTAAAAACAAACATCAGCAGATCCATGCAAGTATATGAAAATTCACTGAACTGTTTTCCAATGTTCTTTCCTAGAATTTTCTATGTATCTGCTAACTGCACTGACAACATATGATAAATCTGATAGGGAACACACCATCGCATACATAAGAGACCCGACAGCACTAGAGTATAAAACTCGAGACATATAATCACGCTCATCATCTGTCTTTGGAGATAAAGTGGCCGAGAGTTTGAAGTGAGATGCCGATGGAGTACTGACAGGCTTGACATTTTGCATATTGAATCTGTGAAACACTTTCTCAATATATCTTTTCTGATTCAAGTATAACTTACACTTCTCTCTATCCCTCATAATTTTCATGCCAAGAATCTTCTTTGTTGCCCCTAGATCCTTCATCTCAAAATCCTTCTTGAGCTGGGGTTTGACTTGTATTGTCTCTCTTATATTCTTTGCTGTAATCAACGTATTATCAACATACAAGAGAAGATACACGAACAAACCATCACTTACCTTTTTGAAGTAGACACAGCTATCATACCATTACTTACCTTCTTGAAGTAGACACAGCTATCATAACTACTCTTTCGAAACATATGAAAGGTCATAAAAAAGTCAAACCTCTTATACCACTACCTGGCAGACTATTTTAAGCCATAAAAGACTTTTTCACCAAGCATATGTAGTCCTCCTTTACTGAGACTACAAAATGTCACACCTCTTTTTTTAACCAAAAAGATTATTTTTATGGGTTTTTATTATTGAAGTGACAAAAGGTGAAAATTTATTTCGAAAAAGGATTATTTATACTTTCAAAACTAAGAGTCGCCACTTGGCATAATCCGATGTGCCAAGTCACCTTTGGAAAATCCTTTTCAAAATGATTTGACTCTTTAAAACTGGTTTGCGAACAGTGATTTCGGTTAAGGAATTCTGTTGACCGAGGGAAAGGTGTTAGGCACCCCTCGATCCCGTGGTTCAACCACGGACGCTTGGTGGAGCGTATCGGCTAATTTTGATATTATGAATATGTAAACCACACAAAAACACACAAAACAATCAATCAAACAAGCAAAACAAATCCAAAATGATAGTGTCCAGTCTAATTATTACAACCTGAAATAAAAATTGGACTGAAAAGTAAACCTACACTAATCCTAAACTACGTTCCAAGGCTTTACCCGATGCCTCGACCTTCGTCACAAACATCCTCCGAGTACATAATACGTCGGGGCATTCCCCAGTGAATAAGTACAATATGACCTCGGGGCATTCCCCGGCGAATGAATATATTTTCCAAATGTGAGAAAAATAATACAATTCAACACATATCTCAAACATTTCACCAATTTCACAATCCATAAGTTTGCCTACCCCTATCATTTGCCTAATGATCCACGGCCTAAACATGATACTATCGAACTTAACAAGGTCTGCGTTCATTCTGAATCAGGCAATCATCTCTAAACCAACATAAATCAATATTTACTTTTAACAATTTTCGATTTTTTTCCCCAAAATCCAACTTAATCCTTAATAAGATATTATTTTATCACACAAACCATAATCAATCCATAATCAAGAAAATCAAATACCGAATCAAACCGAACAACAATTCACATCATCACAGATCAACCAGTACACTGTATTCGATTCATAGCATCGAACATGATAAACAACGAAATAAAGAAGAGAAGGAATAAAATTGGAACTCGATTGAAGCTTTTATTGTGCTAAATTGCGCGATTAGAACACGAAACTGGATCTGAAAACCTCAAATGAAACCTCAAATGAGCCAACTCCAAACTAAAAATCACGAGCCAACTCCAATCTAAAAATCCTGAGATAGAGAGAAATTCGGATAGATTCCGGTGGATTCCTGGGCATTTTGGATTGTTTTTGAGGCGTTAGTCGCTGAAACTACTATTTTTGCGACCTCGAAGCTCTGGCGATCTCGACGATGGTGGAGATCGAAGAAAATGGGTCAGATTTTAAGCTCTCTTGTTAACCCTATTCTCTCTTTCCCCCCTTCGATCCCTCGCTTGTCTCTCGATTTCACTCTCTCATCGTCTCTCTTTTTGTTACTTTCTGTTCTCTCTCTGTCTCTCACTGTGTGGCTATGTGTATGGTGCTTTTTTCTTTTTTTTTGTGGAGAAGATGAGTATAAAATGGTTCTTTGGTCAGTGAGAGTATTGGTGGCTTTTTTTGTGAATCCCCCCATTTCTTATGTGTTCTTGGTGCGTATATACACTCTTTCTTTGTGAAAAAAAATGTTGGAGAGTCACGCGAGGGGGTGGGCTGCCTAGGGGGGAGGTGGGGTAAGGGGTAGTGAGGTGGTTTATTTTTATTGGGTAGGTTGTTAGGATAAGATAAAATTAGTTAGAGGTTATTGTTTTGTTATTTTGTGGACGGATTATCACACGGGTGAGGGTGCGTAGTAAAATGTGAGCTAAAAATGAATAAAATTGAATTTGGGAGGGACAAAATTAGGTGTCTATAGCATGCCCCCTTTGAATGTAAACATGAAGTATTTTTAGACAAAGAAGTAGATAACGAGACAGAATTTTGTTCCGACCATTATTAAAAGAATGAAACAGAAAAAAGGATGGCCACCAAGTCTTGACTTAGGACATCCTACCTACCCAAGTTATGAGGGAATCAAGTGACAAGTATCTCAAAGGATTAGAAGGAGATGGACTATACCGAGTTGGAGAGTCGAGTGAGGTCCCATTGAGGTTTCGATCGTGATCTGTCATTACATTAAAGAATGAAAAATTACAAGAGTTAAAAAGATAAATAAAATTACAAAAGTCCTATCTATGCAGCTTTTTTTGAACTCTTGACTTGAGTTTCATCACCTTATTCTTTAGGCGGGCTCCTGACTTATAATTTTTTAACTTGTTGCTTGGCTTTTAATTGTTTCACCTTGTTGCTTGACTTTCTATTTATTCGCCTTGTGCTTTGGGCGGGCTCTAATGTTGTTTGAGTTATCAAAATAAGAAAGTGCGTCTCCTTAACAATGTTGCTTTAATTACCCAAACAAGGAAGTGTGTCTCCTTACAGATGTTGCTTGAATTACCCAAACAAGGAAGTACGTCTCCTTACAGATGTTGCTTAAATTACCAAAACAAAGAAGTGCATCTCCTTATAAATGACGGTTGAATTACCCAAACAAGAAAGTGTCTCTCCTTATAAATGCCGCTTGAATTACCCACACAAAGAAATACGTCTCCTTACAAATGTTGCTAGAAATACCCAAACAGAAAAGTGTGTCTCCTTACCAATGCCTCTTGAATTACCAAAATAAGAAAGTGCATCTCCTTACCAATGCCGCTTAAATTACCAAAATAAGGAAGTGTGTCTCCTTACCAATGTTGCTTGAATTACCCAAACAAGGAAGTGCATCTCCTTACAAATGTTGCTAGAAATACCCAAACAGGAAAGTACGTCTCCTTACCAATGCCTCTTAAATTACCAAAACAAGAAAGTGCGTCTCCTTACTCATGCCGCTTAAATTACCAAAACAAGAAAGTGCGTCTTCTTACAGATTTTGCTTAAACTGTCCAAACAAGGAAGTGCGTCTCCTTACAAATGTTGCTTGAATTTCCCAAACAAGGAAGTGCATCTCCTTACAAATACCGCTTGAATTACCAAATAAGGAATTGCATCTTCTTACAAATACCACTTAAATTACCAAACAAAGAAGTGTGTTTCCTTAAAAATATTTCTTGAATTACCAAAACAAGGAAGTGTGTCTCCTTACAAATGTTGCTTGAATTTTCCAAACAAGGAAGTGCGACTCCTTACAAATACCACTTGAATTATCCAAACAAGGAAGTGTGTCTCCTAGAGATATTGGATGATGAGTTTTACTATGGTTTTGAGTACCAAACCTGTGCAACAATATTGTCTCCTACATTTGTGGAAGTAAGGCATTGCAACTTTTGATGTTTGGGTTTTGAAATCCTTGATTCGAAGGTAACATATGTTCCTGTTTCATACAAAGAAAACTTGTTAGTTTAAAAACATGGTGGCTGGTTTGTGGCTTTGGCTTTCGTGGCAATCTCTCCTGCCCCTATCGCATTAATCTTGCTTTCTACCATTAGAATATGTCATTGACTCGCTGCAATATTGATCCGAACTCAAATTATTTAGAGTGACTCTGAAATAAACATAGTATTTCTGCTTTGCCATGCTTCTCAGATAAACCTTTTGAACCTTGATATTTCCATAAGTTCCCAGACTTGTCTGTTGACAAAAATTTTTACTTGCCTTATTTCGGCTCACAATCATGTCTCTTTCATGTGGTGACCTTTTGTCTTGCTTTGTGCAATTGAAGAAGCTGGTAGCCAGTTTTGAAACCTTTTCTCACTTGTTTCGACATAGATTTGACTCAATGACAAGAAAGTAAAAATGAAAATGACTTTTATTAGGACAACTGACTCAAGAAAAGGAAATAAAAATAAAGAAAAGAAAGAAAAGACAATGAATGTCCCTATTTGAAACAAAAAAATGAAAATTTATCTAGAAAAGACAGTCAACTCTAATGATTATGTCATGTATTTTGGCTTAAGCTGTCTGATCTTTCTATCCAAACTTCTACCAATTGTTGTTGAGTTAATGGACTTGAAACTGAGTTGCTTCATTAGGCCAAATTTATTCGAAAAGCTCATTCGGCTAGTGGCACCTTGAAGGGTTTTTGCCAACAAACCTGTTTTTGTCTCTCAGCTCACCATTGCCTTATGGTGCCCGTGAGGGTTTTCACAAATAAGACTCTCTCATTTTTATTTCTCTCAACTTACCATCGCCTTACGGTGCCCGTGAGGGTTTTCACCAATAAGACTCTCTTATTTTTATTTCTCTCCTGATTTCTTATACTGAGGAAGACAAGTAATACATAAAATGCATCATCATATCCATTGCATACTTAGACTTAACATTCTCAAAGATTAATCTGAAGGTCTTTCTTTGGTTGTAACTTGACTTTTGGATAAGGTTAGAAAAAAGGGATGATATGAGGCCCAAACAACACTTGAAGTGGGGTAGGACTTACAACTTTTGGAATCGACTTAAACAATGAGGATTAGATCATGCCCCAATTTCTTTTGACTGGGTAATTCTAAATTATTTATTTAGTTGGACTGAGCCCTTAGTAGGGCAGCCTACGTATCTCACCCCCGAGAGAGGAGAATCAGGTCATGCGTAGTTCTAGCAGCTTATTTTTTTTTGCTTGATTCTGATTTTTTTTCTTTTATTTACTTTTTCTTTTTGGAACTTTTCTGACTTTATTTTTCTGGACACTCTTTTCTTTTCTTTCTTTTTGGACACATTATTTCTCTTTTTTTTTTGTTTTTGTTTGTTTGTTTGTTTGTTTTTATTTTATTTTTTTGAAACTTTCCTGACACTATTCTTTTGCTTGAAACTTTTTTTTTGAGCTTTGCTGACTCTATCTCGATTCCAAAAGAGGTGTATGAAAGAAAATAAAATTAAGGCTCAAAATGGGGTAAACAAAGGTGACACAATGTTTGGATAGCAGAATAAAATGCCTTCGTCATATCAATCCTTGCAAATGTCAGTACACATCATGTAATATGAAAATGAAAGATGAAGATCATTTGTGACATTTTTTAAGCAATAACTTTAATTGAGTTTGTGTGTCACTACTCTTGCACTTTGTTCAACATATCACTCCAGTTTTGTTGTACATTCCTCACATCGAATGACTCATGCTTTCGTGGAGTTTATTTTTCTATCTCGGGATCACACATCCGCTATTTGACCTAGTTGAGCAATGTTTTTCAATTGATGACCAAATTATTCTTGTGATTCTCAAAATAATTGCCTTGATTTTCAAAGAAGGCTTGAACTTGTCACCAAATATCTCAGCACTCTACCTATGTTCTCAAATGTTCTCTTTTTCTAACTTTAACCCTCTGATTTAATGTTTCATGGTTAAGCTGAATTTTAAGATCCGGCTGAAAATTCTCCAGGCATGTCATAACACTAGAATCAACATAAAATATAATGTGTAAATAAAATAACCACATATTTAAAACACAAAAGGAAAGAGACACTTCATTTAGTTGAAATAAAAGATATAAAGGTTTGAACATAAACGACACAGGGACAAAATAAGATAGATCCCGAACTACAACCTTGAAATAATTCAAAACATAAAAAAGAAAACAAAACAAACTACCATACCGCTTCCTAGTAGGGAGTGGGGTGACGTCTCAATTTCTCAGTCTGACAACTTAGCCACTGGTTTGCATATCAGCATGACTAGAGCTTCCACCACGATCAACGTTCTGCACCATAATTGATTTATCTTAAATCATCTTTTTAATTTCTCTTTTTAAATCACGACAATCTTCAATACTGTGACCCCTGAACATAAAAATGATATGCACATCGTATAGTAGGATGAAAACTTCTTGAATTTGAGTCAGGAGTATACCCAAGGAGGGGATTGATTATGCCCTGCTGTACCAATCTCTGGAATAAACTGGCATGTGACTCTCCAATTGGTGTAAAGCTATCCCTCGATTCTTCCTCATTTCATTATTTGTCTTGGACCAAAAATCTGGCCTAGAAGGGCTTCGGTATGTTTGTCAAGTTTAAGGATGACTCTGAGGATTTGGTGCACACCATTGTGGGTAAGAAGGGGATTGAACATATGGTTGTGCATTGTATACTGGATATGGCAGCGGATGAATGGAGTATAATGGATTTTAGGAGTGATTTTATGGAGCTTGGGTTTGAGCCTATGGGTAACGATGGTGTGGTACTCTTGCCCGTGCCTGTTGCCTAACTACAATGGCAGATGCATCTTCCTCATACTTCTTCCCTCTGATACTTCTTGGACCTTTATGAATTGGTTGAGTAGTCTCTTTCAATGTTGCAAAACTCACAATGTGGCCGGTCTTAATTCCATCCTCTATCATCTCCCCCATTTTGAGGACCTCAATAAATGTCTTGCCTGATGCAGGTAACAAGTGTTGATAATATATTTCATCCTACGCTTGAATAAATACCTCCACTATCTTACTTTTTTTCATTGACGGTTTTACCCTAGCAGCTTGTTCACGTCATCTAATCTCATACTCTCTGAAAGTCTCAGTACTCTTTTTCTTCATGTTAGTTAGGGATTTCTCATCAGGAATCAACTCCACATTGTATTGGAATCATTGCATAAATTCATTAGCTAGGTCATCCCAACTAAGCCACTTGTCGATGTCTTGGTCAACAAACTATTTTGAAGCTAGGCCTGAAAGACTCTCACCGAAATATGCCATGAGTAATTCTTCCTTCCCCTCAGCACCCCTTAGTTGGTTGCAATAACGTCTCAAATGTGCTATAGGATCACCATGTCCATCATACTTCTCAAACTTTGGCATTTTAATACCAAAAGAAAGATGAACCCTTGGAAACATGCACAGATCTTTATATGAGACACTTTTGTACCCCCCAAGTCCCTGGAGGGCTTTCATAGCCAGTTCCAAACTTCTCAATTTTCTGGTCATTTCCTCTTATTCTTCTGTTATAACAGGCTTCTCAGTGTTAAGAGGAAATTTAGGCGGGTGAGTATAGCCATAAGGATTAGTCGACTTAAATGTGGGCTCAATAGCATGACGTTGATCAGCAAAAATATTCAGTACAGGCTCTCTCGCAGAGTGGGGATGCACAACTTATGGATAAACCTCAAAAGTAAAAGCTTCGGGTGGGGTGGTGCTGCAAAAACATGAACAGTGGGTGGAGCTGAGCATGTGGTAGCTTTGTGTTGAGGAGTGAGGAAATGAATATTAAAAGTGTTTGGATAGTGTTGCCCCGGAGAAGGTTCTGATGCATGTTGTGGTGTGTTAACAAAAATAGGAAACTGTGTATGTGACACTGAAGGCAATCTAGAAAGATATTCTAGATTATCAGCGGGAAATGGAGGAGGTGGCAACCCATTAGCCCAAGCTCGATTCATTTCTATCATTTGTTGCCTTAATTTTCAAATCTCTTTATTAGATCCTAAATTCTCATTGCTCGAACTCCCTATCTGATCAGTGACAACAAACTCGATATCCTTGTTGGCCATAACTTTCCCTGTGACTTGGTGTCAGCCAAAATGCCACAAACCAACCACCTTAAACTAACTGAACAAGAGATAACAAATGCGTTAGAATTCAACACTTTTTTTTTCAAAACCTTTTCTTTTTCTTTTTGAAAAGATCATCGAACCCAAGAGGGGAGCCTACGTATCTCGATCCCGAGAGAGGAGAATCAGGTGTGCATAGTTCGTGAAGTCTTGCCAAAATGGCCAATTAATTTTTTTTCCTTTCTTTTTTTTTTCTTGAAACTTTAAAAAGAAAAGGAAATAACAAATTGTCAAAAGAATTGACGAAATTTTTATTTTTTTTTGCAGTTTTCAAGTTTAAAATCCCTATACAAAATGAAACCTATGATTACCAAAGAAAAATCTTTTTGGGTTTTCGATTTTGAATTTCATATGAACATGAAACTGAAACCTATTAAAGGAAAAATCTTTTTTGTAGTTTTCTTTTAAAGATGTATATGAAACACCTACTCTAATAAAGAGTGGATTTTTTATTTTTTTTGAATTTTTCAAATAAGATTCCCGAACCAACAATAGGCTGCCTACGTATCTCACTCTTGAGAGAGGAGAATCTGGGGTGCGTAGTTCATCCAGATTAGACAATTAAGGATTAGAGAACAAACTAAGACTTGACCTGAGTGACGCAATTACAGACAGACGATGAAAGACGTCAATAAAATCTTTTTAGTTTTTCAATTTGACACTTCACATAAAACTGACACCAACAATTATGAAAATAAAAATCGTTTTGGGTGTTTTAGTTATATGAAATGTACCAAACTTCTACCATCTTTTTTTGCATTTTCTTCTTTATAAAAAGCTCCAATTAATTTTTTTTTAAAATTTTCGAATTATGAATGCATGGTAAAGGAACAAAACAAAAAACTTTTTGATGATTTTTTTTTTTTGAGAAAATGAGTGCGAAAGGTAAAACAATCTTTTTGAGTCTTTGGATTGTGAAAAACAAAAGCCATAAAAAACTCTAAAAACTATGAAACTCTTTTTTTTCGTTTCGACTCACTTTTTCTTTCTTTTTCCTTTTTTTTTTCAATATTTCTTGTCTACACACTTTACTTCTAACACATGCTTTCTCCAAATCGGTCTGTCAAATGACCACGTTAGACTCAAAGATGCAACATTTAGCACGTAGGGATGCTTCAGAGGTGAGTCTCCTATAAAGGACCAAGTGGGTCCCACTAGGTCTCAATATGATGCAGATAAATATGACCTAGAGGCTGACCTACGTTGGGGTTTACTAACAAGGCAGTTTGGGGGAGCATATGGTCGATAGTGGATGCTTTGCTTTTGTAACGCCCCGGAAAATGGGTCTCGAAGTGTCACATAGTGCTTGAGGCTACGAGTAGCCCCAAGCTAACCCTTTGAGCCATTTTCATTCAGTTCAACACAAATCAACGGGGTTTTCATAAATAACCCTCAAATATCAACAGAGTAATCATCATCCAAGAATAAAAGAGTTTCAGAAAGATAACAAAATACGACTTATTAGTCAACTCTCAACATCTATACTAGTCTGACAAGCCTCTAAGAAAATCAATAAAACCAGCGAGCCATTGAGACATGCCCCAACTGACTCATACTCAGTTATCAAATGTAAACGATTCCGTAAAACCACCATCAGACATCACGTCCTCGGAACATGAAGAATCACCATAACAGAGGATGTAGAATAGTGTGCCCGAAGAATCACTATCGAACCTGGAACTGAGAACCTGAACCTACATTCCGAGAAAATGCAGCCCACATCTGAAGATATGGGTCAGTACCATGGAAAGGAACCGAGTATATAGGGGTGTATGCAGTTGTATAAACATCATCATCATAAATATTTATAAAAAATATGCAGGATGTATGAAAGACTCACATAGCCCGAAGAAAATCATCATAATCATGAGAGGATGAAATAAGTACAATAACACATGTGAGTCATCATATAATTTGTCAATCACTTTCAGTTCATCAAGAATATCAATTCTCATAATGTAAATATCATTTAAATCTTTTGAAAGAATAACTTTCACAATTCCACTTTCAAATTACTTCACCGTTCACCATAGACACAAGAAAACACACACACTGGGAGATTCTATAACTGACATAAACCATGTGAGCCACATGGAGTCCAACGTCCAACCAACGTTGGGGAGAGCCGTCCTATCCTTGCCATCGGAGTAGGACTATCGATATCAAATCCACACAAACTAGTGATCACTATATAAATCAGCCTCAGGCTCACTCTTACGGGGGCACGTAGTTCTAGGAAAGTAAGATCGCTTTATACCTTCTACTCGGTGCTAAAGATTTCTCCCGAACTTAGCTCAGATCATTTCAAAGACAATCCACAATAAAACAATTTCAGTAACATATAAATATACATCGGGAGCCATCATGCTTCCCATCTATCAAAATCAACCACGTTGTGGATTTCTTTCACACTCGAGTTCAAAACAACTCCATTAAGATTAAAAGGTCAAATCATTCAAAATATCTCAAATACTCAACATCAACGTGCTTATAACACACACTTTCTAAAAAAAAAACATAATTTTCAATGGGGATTCACGACCCAAATATCAAAATCATGATAATTATCATTCAAGACTCATGCTTTATATCTCCACACATGTAAATTCATCTTTCAAAATCATAAAAATCAAAATTTCATAATAATCATTATAAGATATGGTTTCATGCTTCAAATTCATAAAAATCAGATAAAAATCATGTCTTTGTAAAGAAAATTATTTTTGGGCACAAGAACGAAAGAGAATTCTTGTTGAAAACCCCACATACCTTGAATGATGAACTTTAGCTCGATACTCATTTTTGAGATGTTAATCTTGCCTTTGAATGATGGTTCTTGTATTTCTTGAACTAGGAACTTGGAATCTTGAATAAATTTGCAGAATTAATGGTGAACTTTGGAGGTTCTTAAAGTTGGATGTAGGAGCTTAGGATTTTCTTTTTGAGGAAATTTGATGAAATATAACATATAATGCTTCTAATAGGCTTTAATATAGGGTTTGGACGGATTTTGGGTGAGGGGGAATGACCAAAACACCCCTAAAAATCAAATAATTCTCGAATCTATCCTTTGGTGGACTGTTTTGATAGTTTAAAGTATATCAACCATAACGCTTTACTCTGATCAAAGGATATCAGAGTATCTCACCCAGATCTGTACGAGGAGTTATGATCGTTTAAAGTTGACCTAAAAATTAGCTTTTGATAGGCTGAAGTAGATTGACCATAACGTTTTTCTTCGATAGACAAATTGGATGAAACCAATTTCATTTGAAAGAGGACTCGCATATCTTTTTGTTGATATATATAGATCACCCGAATCATTATGTACAAGGAGTTATGATCATTTAAAGTTGGAGCAAAAATACGCCAGGCCTCAGTACTTTTTCCTGCACGTTTTACTGCTCACTACTATTCACGGTTCGATCGGAATGCTCATAACTCGTCGCTCGGGTGTTCGTTTTGGATGATCCACATATCGTTGGAAAGCTTATTCAATACTCTACGCAATGGTGGATCATAATCTATAACATTCCACACGGAAAATTTATAATTCATTCTAGAAGATAAAACCCAACACGTTTACGCACAAAATTTCAACGAAAAATTTTCTGGGGTATTACATCATCCCCCCTGGGAAACATTCATCCTCGAATGAAGCTAGACATGCCAAGATTAGATAGGGAATAGAGCATACAGCTGAAACCATTCGTTAGACTTATCACCACATCGTTTCTCACTCCGAATGCAATATGGAATGCATAAATTCAAGAAACTACAGCTGGTCACATAATAAATGACAGCTGAACTGTTGTAACTTTTATCAAAAGTGCATGATTTAGGAAAGAACGGCACCTTCGGCTTGATCAGAGTTCGCAAAAAATAGGTACGGGTACTTGGATCGCACATATGCCTCAGCTTCCCAAGTTGCACCCTCAACAGATTGGTTTCGCCACAACACCTTGACCAAGGGAACTTTTTTGTTCCTTAGTCTTTGGACACTGAAATCAAGAATCTCAACAGGAATCTCATCAAAAGAAAGATTTTCTTGAATGTCAGCACTCACAGAGGAATCCACTACCACAGCATCGCTAATATGCTTTCTAAGCATGGAGACACTGAATATTGGATGAACAGAGGACAACTCGAAAGGCAACTCAACCTCATAAGCTACCTTACCAACACGGCTAAGAATTTTGTAAGGACCAACATAACGGGGACTAAGCTTTCCCTTCTTTCTGAATCTCTTCACCCCGCTCATGGGTGAAATTTTCAGATACACTAGGTCACCAACTTCAAACTCAAGGTCTCTCCTTCTAACATCCGTTTATGACTTCTGACAACTCTACGCAATTTTCAACCTTTCCCTAATCAACTTAACTTTTTCCATAGCCTTTAATATCGAATCAGGACCACTCACAGCTGCTTCACCCACCTCGAACCAACCTATGGGTGATCTACACTTCCTCCCATATAAGGCTTCAAACGGAGTCATGCCAATACTAGAGTGGAAACTGTTATTGTAAGCAAACTCTATCAATGGTAAGTGATCATCCCAACTTCCCTTAAAGTCAAGTGCACAAGCTCTCAACATATCCTCTAAGGTTTGGATGGTCCACTCATCCTGACTATTGGTCTGCGGATGAAAAATAGAACTCAAAAGTACTTGGGTACCTAGACCCTTCTAAGAAGCTTTCCAAAATTGCGAAGTGAACTGAGTACCCCTATCCGAAATGATAGGTAAGGGAACTCCATGCAGTCTGACTAGCTCTCGGATATACAATCTAGCTTAATCCTCAATAGTATATGAAGTATGAACAGGAAAGAAATGAGCAGACTTAGTCAACCTATCAACCACAACCCAAATAGAATCATGATGGCATCGGGAAGGACGTAAACCAATCACGAAGTCCATATTTATCTCTTTCCACTTCTAGGTGGGACTACTAAACTCTTGCATCATACCACCAGGTCTTTGGTGTTCAACCTTAACCTGTTGGCATGTTGCACACTTAGCTAGAAACGCTGCTATATCTTTCTTCATGCCACTCCACCAATAGATTTCCCGCAAGTCTCGGTACATCTTGGTGGCACCAGGATGAATAGAATATCGCGCCTCGTGCACTTCAGCTATAATTCTCTGTCTCAGATCATCAACATTCGGGACACACAATCTACCCTGCAATCTTAACACACCATCTCCCCCTTGAGAGAAAACCTCTACTTTTTGGTCCTTGACTGATTCCTTCAGTCTGACCAAACTAGCATCTAAGTATTGCTTTTCCTTCACTTCCAAAATCAAGGAGGATTTGAAACTACTCTGAACCCCTATACTACCTTCAGCAGAGTCAAACAACCTAACCCCCAATCTAGCCAAATGATGTACATCACAAGCCAACTCTTTCTTACCTTCTACCACATGCGAAATACTACCCATGGACACTCTACTTAGGGCATCTGCCATAATATTGGCCTTGCCCGAATGGTACAGCACACTCATATCATAGTTCTTTAACAATTCTAACCATCGTCTCTGCCTAAGATTCAATTCTCTCTGGGTAAACACATACTGCAGACTCTTATGATCAGTGAAAACATCAACATGGACACCATACAAATAGTGTCTCCAGATTTTCAAAGCAAACACAACAGCAGCCAACTCAAGGTCATGGGTGGGCTAATTTTTCTCATGGGGTTTCAACTGTCTAGAAGCATAAGATATCACCTTACCCTTCTGCATCAATACGCAACCCAACCCAACTCTCGAAGCATCACAGTACACCACAAAACCATCAACACCATCAGGCAAAGTCAAAACAGGGGCTGAAGTGAGTTGAGTCTTCAACTTCTGAAAACTCTTCTCACAAGATTCAGACCACAAGAACTTCACTTTCTTTTAGGTCAACCAAGTCATAGGAGATGCTATAGAGAAAAAACCCTCAACAAAATGGTGGTAATAGCCAGCTAAACCCAAGAAACTTTGGATATTAGTCGGAGAAATAGGTCTAGGCCAATTTCTAACAGCTTTGATCTTTTGGGGATCAACTCTAATACCCTCGGAAGAAATAATATGACCCAGAAAAAGCAACTGACCTTAGCCAAAACTCACACTTACTGAACTTGGAAAACAACTTGTGATCTCTAAGGGTTTGCAAGACAGTTCGGAGATGATCAGAATATTCATCCTCACTACAGGAGTACACCAGTATATCATCGATGAACACTATGAATAACATATCCAGATATGGTCTGAACACTCGATTCATGAGGTCCATGAAAGCTGCTGGGGCATTAGTTAACCCGAAAGACATACCAAGAAACTCGAAATGGCCATAACAAGTTCGAAAAGTGGTTTTCGGGATGTCACACTCCCTAACTTTAAGTTGATGATAGCCGGAACGAGGGTCTATCTTTGAGAAATAACTTGCACCTTGCAATTGGTCAAACAAATCATCTATTCTTGGAAGGTGGTACTTATTCTTTACGGTAACTTTATTCAGTTGACGGTAATCAATGCACATACGCAAAGAGCCATCTTTCTTTCTCACAAACAACACAGGAGCACCCCAAGGAGAAACACCGGGCCTTATGAAACCCTTATCTAGTTGATCTTTGAGTTGCTCTTTCAACTCCTTAAGTTCTGCAGGGGCCATACGGTAAGAAAGAATAGAAATGGGCTGAGTATCGGGAAGAAGATCAATCCCGAACTTTATCTCTCTATCAGAAGGTATCTCTGGGAGATCATCTGGAAAGACATCAGAAAACTCATTGACGACGTTAACAGACTGGAGATTTAGAGTCTCAGACTTAGTGTCTTTGACTCTAACCAAATGGTAAATACACCCCTTGGAAATAAGCTTTCTAGCTTTGAGGTAAGAGATAAAATGACTCTTGGGTGACACAGAATTCCCAGAACACTCAAACACGGATGCACCCAAAAACTGAAACTTGACCACTCGGGTCCGACAATCAATAGAGGCATAAGAAGAATACAGCCAGTCCATACCCAGAATCACATCAAAATCTACCATGTCTAACTCAATCAGATCAGACAACAAGACTCTATGAAGAACGGTAATAAGACACTTTTTATACACTTTTTGGGCAACAATCGAATCACCCACTGGGGTAGAAACTAGGATAGGCTCAGGAATAATCTCAGGACTCATTTCAAAATTCACAGCAATCAAAGGTGTAACATATGAGAAACTGGATCCAGGATCCAACAAAGCATACACATTAAACTAAAATATATGAAGCATAGCAGTAACAACATCGGGAGAGTCCTCCTATTCCTGGCGGGATGATAAATCATAGAATCTATTCTGGTACTGCCCGTCAGCATTGCTAGAAGAGGCGCCCTGAGCTGGGGCTGGGCGAGTCGCTGGAACTGGAGCACTAACAGTCTGAGTCTGGGTCTGAGGGAGATAGTCACGATGTCCTTGTCCATCCTGTGGACAATCTCTTACTCTGTGACCCATGTCACCATACCGAAAACAACCCTTCTTCTCACCCCAACACTCACCCAAATAAGCCCTACCATACTTAGGACACAGGGGATGATTTGGCTTACTGCCAGCACTGTACTGGGACCTGGATGCATATGACCTGCTACCTTGCTCCTGCCTACCTCTAGGCACAGGAGCACTAGTAGATGACGGTGCTGGCATAAATGAACGATCCTAATACTGAGTGCAACTCCCTTCCCGCGATTTAGTTTGACCCTATCCATGTTGCTCGAACCTAGCTCTCTTATTCTATCTCATTCTATCTCTCTCCTTAGTCTTATCTGCCTCAATCTGTTGGGCATAAGTCATCAGCCTAGAAAGATTCATCTCACTATTCAGCATAACAGACCTACACTCCTTAACCACATAACTAGATACTCCAGTCACAAACTTACTCATACTAACCCGATTATCAGCCACTAAGTCAGGAGCATACTTGGCCAACTGATTGAACTTTAGACAATACTCCCTAATAGTCATAGAGCCCTATCGCAGGTTCATAAACTATTCCAACTTCGCCTCTCTCATCTCCAAAGGGAAAAACTTATCCAAGAATACATCCTGGAACTCTTGCCAAGTTGTAGGGATAGCTCCCTCACCTCTACCTTTCCTCCAAGCAACAACCTAGTCATAAGCAAGGTCTTTCAACCTATACGCAACCAACGCCACACTATGTTCCTCAGATACATGCATCACCTGAGTAATCTTCCGCACCTTCTCTAAAAACAACCGTGGATCCTCATCAGACTTGGACCCAAAGAATTCGGGTGGATTCATCCGCATGAAGTCACGAATCATGGTAGCAACTGAATCACGTCCCTGCTACTGTGGAGTCGGGGCCGGGTTGGCATGAATATTTGCAGTAACAGCTTGGCCAGTGCCTGAAAGGCTACTCGACATTTAGCATGAGACATATTTTCATTCAATGGGTCAGCGGGTTGAGGTTGCTGACCATCATTATTTCTTCTCGCTCGATGTAGAGGAATATTTTTAAAAGAGGAGAGCACGAATCAGTAGCAAAAAGAGACACTTTAAGCACAATAGACTTCTGAAAGAAAGAATCACACTTTTTCCTAAAACGTCTTGTAGCCTCTTGCTTATAGATGTGGTGCGCTACACACCAATGATCAAGACTCCACTTAACGCGGTTTTTCAGACTCCCTAGGACACCTTAAAACCTTAGGCTCTGATACCAAGTTTGTAACGCCCCAAAAAATGGATCCCAGAGCATCACACGGTGCTTGAGGCTACGAGTAGCCCCAAACTAACCCTTTGAGCCATTTTCATTCAGTTCAACATAAATCAACGGGGTTTTCATAAATAACCCTCAAATATCAATAGAGTAATCATCGTCCAAGAATAAAAGAATTTCAAAAAGATAACAAAATACGACTTATTAGTCAACTCCCAACATTTATACTAGTCTGACAAGCATCTAAGAAAATCAATAAAACCAACGAGCCATTGAGACATGCCCCAACTGACTCATACTCAGTTATCAAATGTAAACGATTTCGTGGAACCAACATCAGACATCACGTCCTCAGAACATGAGGGCTTACCATAACAGAGGATGTAGAATAGCGTGCCCGAAGAATCACTGTTGAACCTGGAACTAATCACCTGAACCTACATTCCGAGAAAATACAGCCCATATCCGAAGATATGGGTCAGTACCATGGAAAGAAACCGAGTATATGGGGGTGTATGCAGTTATATAAACATCATCATCATAAATATTTATAAAAAATATGCAGGATGTATGAAAGACTCACATAGCCCGAAGAAAATCATCATAATCATGAGAGGATGAAATAAGTACAATAACACATGTGAGTCATCATATAATTTGTCAATCACTTTCAGTTCATCAAGAATATCAATTATCATAATGTAAATATAATTTAAATCTTTCGAAAGAATAACTTTCACAATTCCACTTTTAAATCACTTCACCATTCACCATAGACACAAGAAAACACACACACACTGGGAGATCCTATAACCAACATAAACCATGTGAGCTACATGGATTCCAACGTCTAACCCACGTTGGAGAGAGCCGTCCTATCCTTGCCATCGGAGTAGGACTATCGACATCAAATCCACACAAACTAGTGATCACTATATAAATCAGCCTCAGGCTCACTCTTACGGGGGCATGTATTTCTAAGGAAGTAAGGTCGCTTTATACCTCCCACTCGATGCTAAAGATTTCTCCCGAACTTAGCTCAGATCATTTCAAAGACAATCCACAATAAAACAATTTCAGTAATATATAAATATACATCGGGAGCCATCATGCTTCCCATCTATCAAAATCAACCACGTTGTGGATTTCTTTCACACTCGAGTTCAAAACAACTCCATTAAGACCAAAAGGTCAAATCATTTAAAATATCTCAAATATTCAATATCAACGTGCTTATAACACACACTTTCTCAAAAAAACATAATTTTCAGTGGGGATTCACGACCCAAATATCAAAATCATGATAAATATCGTTCAAGATTCATACTTTATATCTCCACACATGTAAATTCATCTTTCAAAATCATAAACATCAAGATTTCATAATAATCATCATAATATATGGGTTCATGCTTCAAATTCGTAAAAATCAAATAAAAATCATGCCTTTGTAAAGAAAATTATTTTTGGGCACAAGAACGAAAGAGAGTTCTTGTTGAAAAATCCCACATACCTTGAATGATGAACTTTAGCTCGATACTCATTTTTGAGATGTTAATCGTGACTTTGAATGATGGTTCTTGGATTTCTTGAACTAGGACCTTGGAATCTTGAATAAATTTGCAGAATTAATGGTGAACTTTAGAGGTTCTTGAAGTTGGATGTAGGAGCTTAGGATTTTCTTTTTGAGAGAATTTGATGAAATATAGCATATAATGCTTCTAATAGGCTTTAATATAGGGTTTGGATGGATTTTGGGTGAGGGAAAATGACCAAAACGCCCCTAAAAACCAAATAATTCTCGAATCTATCCTTTGGTGGATTGTTTTGATAGTTTGAAGTAGATCAACCATAACATTTTACTCCGATATCCAAATTGGATTAAACTAATTTCATTAGTATCTCACTCAGATCATTATGTATGAGGAGTTATGATTGTTTGAAGTTGACCCCAAAATTCGCTTTTGATAGGCTGAAGTAGATCGACCATAACTTTTTTCTCCGATAGACAAAGATGAAACCAATTTCATTGAAAAGAGGACTCGCAGAGCTTTTCGTTGATATATAGTATATCACCCAAATCATTATGTACAAGGAGTTATGATTGTTTAAAGTTGGAGCAAAAATACACCAGGCTTCAGTACGTTTTCCTGCATGTTTTACTGTTCACTACTATTTACGGTTCGATCAGAATGTTCATAACTCGTCGCTCGGGTGTCCGTTTTGGATGATCCACATATCGTTGGAAAGCTTATTCGATACTCTACGCAATGGTAGGTTATAATCTAAGACATTCCACACGGAAAATTTATAATTCATTCTAGAAGATAGAACCCAACACGTTTACGCATAAAATTTCAACGAAAAATTTCCCGGGGTATTACAGCTTTCCATCCACTTCATACGTCTGATGGCTCCCCTTCTAAAATAAGGGTCACTCAACTATAGTTTATGTACACGACGTTCACTCTAGGACTTGTTGTAGAAAGAATTGACTTGGGTTATGCACATGATGCCAGCTATAAAGCGATAACACCCACGAGAAAAAATGTAAACACGTAGCACGTAAGCACTCAACAATGATAAAATAAACAATAAACGATAATACAAACAATGTTTATACACCTATAATGTCAAACTAAGCCGATACAACTTCAAAAATAAGCTTGAATTCTGAAACGACTCCCTAGTAGAGTCGGCAGAGCTGTCGCACCCCTTTTTAACCAAAAAAAGATTAAACTTATTTTTTAAGTTCGAAAAGGATTTTATTATTAAAGTGACAAAATGAAGATTTGTTCAGAAAAAGGATTATGTTTACATTCAAAACTCAGAGTCGCCACTTGGCATAATCCGGTATACCAAGTCACCTTTGGACAATTCTTTTCAAAACAATTTGACTCTTTAAAAAATGGTTTGCGAACAGAGATTTCGGCTAAGGAATCCTGTTGACCGAGGAAAAGGTGTTAGGCACCCCTCGATCTCGTGGTTCGACCATGGTCGCTTGGTGGAGCATATCGGCTAATTTGACACTATGGATGTATAAACCATACAAAGTACGCAAAACAATCAATCAAGCAAAACAAAACAATCTAAAATTTAGTGTTCAGTCAAATTTTACAGTCCCAAAATAATAATAAAAATACTAAAATATAAACCTACTCTATTCTAGGCCAATCCTAACTACGCTCCATTGCTTTCTCCACCCGATGTTTCAGGACTTGATCATACGCCGTCTTCAAGTATATGATACTTCGGGGCATTCCCCGGATAAATCAATACAAATCCCTTGGGGCATTCTCCGGCCAAATGAACACACTTGAATCAAATACGATAAACTAGAAAGAAACATTCACACGTATATTCAAACATTCAACCAAGACACAAGTTCTAACTTTGCCTACCCGAACCTATATTGCCTATTCATTTCAATAGGTTATAAATCTATCACATTCATGCTTACTGGTGGTGAAGAAAAATAGTATCACTCTGTATCTCTAGGCTAGACTGAGAAGTAGGCGCTGGTGTAGACTCTACTCCAATCCGTAATTCAACATGAGTGCTTGAATTTTGTTGATTTATGTCACTAAGCTCATATGGGAGCGAAGCACTAGATTCGGAGAGAGCCAGAAGCATGGCAGTTTCATCAAATACAACATTCCTGCTAATTATAACCTTTTTGGACACCAAAGCTTATAGCCTTTAACATCAGGCTTATAACCCATAAATAAGCACTTGACAAATCTAGGTTCCAGCTTTCCATTATCAACATGAGTATACGCAAGACATCCAAATATCCTCAAATCAGAATAACTAGCAGGAGTACCAGAATATACCTCTTGTGGAGTCTTTTTATCAATCGCAACTGAGGGAGAACGGTTAATAAAAAAAGTTGTGAAAGCAGCTTCAGCCCAAAAAGATTTGGTAAACCAGCATTAAAGAGCATACAATGCACCTTCTCCATTATAGTCCTATTCATTCGTTCGGCCATACCATTCTGTTGCGGAGTATGACGAACTGTCAAGTGTCTCATAATTCCTTCTGACTTGCACAGAGCATTAAATTCATTAGAACAGAACTTTAAACCATTATCAGTCCGAAGTCATTTTACCTGCTTTCATATTTGCTTTTTAATTATAGTATTCTACTCCTTGAAAGTAGGCAACACATTATTCTTTTGCTTCAGGAAGAACACCCAAACTTTTCTGAAATAGTCATCAATAATAGTCAACAAGTAATTCGCACCTCCTCTTAAAGGTACTCTAGAAGAACCCCAGAAATCAAAATGAATGTAATCAAGTGTTCCTTTAGTTGAGTGGATGCCTTTAGTGAATCTGAATCTCTTCTGTTTCCCAAAAATGCAATGCTCACAAAACTCCAATTTGGTAATACTCTGCCCATCAAGAAGTCCTCTCCTACTTAGTTCATCCATCTCATTTTCACTCATATACCCTAGGTGCATATCTAAAGTTTATCAATGTCACTTTTTGATAGAGAGAAGGTAGAAACAGCTGCAGCACTTGTAACCGTAGATCCTTGCAAGACATACAGATTTACAGACTTTCTCTGTCCCTTCATCACAACAAGATCACCTTTAGTAACCTTCAGGACTCTACCTTCATCAGTGTACCTATATTCGTTCGAATCAAGGGTACTCAACGAAATAAGATTTCTTTTCAGGTTTGGGACATACTGCACATCACCAAGTGTCCTTACAACCCCATCGAACATATTAATTCTAATTGTTCTAATACCAGGTATCTTACAAGGTGTATTATTTCCCATCAACATAACACCTTTAGAGATTTTTTCATATGTTATAAACCAATCCCGATTGCAACACATATGAAATGTGCAAGCTGAATCAAGAATCTAATCCTTACAGGGTTTGGAGTTACCATCAGAAACAACCAAGAGTTCTCCATCACTACCGCCATCTTCAAAAAAATTGGCTTCACCAAACTTCTCTGGTTCGTTTTTCTTTGGTTTTGGAGATTCTGTTTTCTCTCTATTCTATAACTTCCAACACTCGAATTTGATATGACCTTCTTCTTGCAGTAATTACATATTTTGTTTCTATTTGTGGATTTTGATCTGTTTCTATCATCACCCCAGAGTTCCTCTCACGATTCCTTCCTCGAACAATGAGACTATCTACTTGAGTCTCCAACCCATTCATAAGATGTTTTATCCTCTTCTTAGAGAACAACACATCATAGACTTCATCTATGGATAGGGTATCACGACTATATAAAATTGTATTCCTAAAGGTCGTATATGATGCAGGTAGCGAACATAACAAAATTAACCCTAGATCTTCCTCATCGTACTTAACCTCCAGAGTCTCTAAATCAGAGATGATTTCCTTAAAGACAGATAGGTGATCCTCTAAGGACATACCCTTAGAAATACTATGGGAATAAAGCCATTGTTTGAGATGCAACTTACTTGTTAGGCTCTTCGTCATACACAAAGATTCCAATTTTAACCACAACGCAGCAGTGGTCTTCTTCAAAACATCCTGTAAAATCTGATTAGATAAATGAAGGTGAATCTGAGATAGAGCCTTCCGATCCTTATGTCGTTTATCATCATCTGTCCACAATGAGAGCATGTGATCAAACCCTAATAGATCATCGTCCAAATCTATTTGCGCGAGCTCAGTTTGAATCTTAACCTGCCATAACGAAAATCTAGTGTTGTGATCCAACAGCGAATATCATACTTCATGGTTGTCATCCCTAAAAAAATAATCGATCACGCTCTGATACCAGTTTATTATGATTCAGACAGAATAATCAAACCACAAGTAAAAGAAAACAAGAACAACATACAGATTTATGTGGAAGCCCTTGTGGGAAAACCACGGGCAGAGGTAGAGGAAGTTTCACTATAATGGATAAAGAGTACAAAGTGGGAGACATAGTCTCAATGACGTGTATTTTTCTGAACACCCAAAACAACCCACTAAATGCACTTATATAATACGTGCATACAAATAAGTCCTAAGCCAAAAAATATAAAGGTCCATACCTCCCGAACTTTGCCCCCGCGCCCCCATCGGGATCAGTGGTAAGCTCTGGGATCGAGCCTATTAGCCTTATCCCTATGCTACCACCACAGACCTTATTAAAAATCACAAACATGGGTCGCACCGCGAAACTTTCAGGGCCAAACCAACAAAATTCGGGTCACATTTCTAACAATATGGTTATTGTTCTGCAACAATGCCAACGTTTTTTCAATGCTCAAACCTCCAATTACGATATATTTATCACCCCCGGATAAAATTTACAATACTCAAATCTTAAATTAGCCTAAATAAATATCAAACAATGATTAATTGTATCTCCATCATGAATTCCCATCTGTACTAGAACTACATTGGCATACTGTTCCTTCATCAATCCTTTTGAGATTATAAAAGTAAAGATAATAAACCATTATGAAGTTGTCTTAGCAGGATCAGAGATGATGACTGAAAATATAGTGGTCAAATTAGAACAACTTGGAAAATCTCATGAACAAATTTGAACCATTCACATGATTAAAAGACCAAATTAATTAACTGACTCTTTTCCATCTTGACCCACCTATTTGACAAATATGACATATCGTGTGCTAAATAATGGAGTAAATGCTATCATTAGAGATTAAGCTTCTGCATTAATAAGGACACATCAAACCTATTTCCTTTTATAATTAAACTAGATATAGACGACCCGTACTATCACGAATCTAATATATATTATTTTTTTATTTTAATTTATGTGACACAAATAGAATTTAGATAATTAATCATTAAAATAATTTAAGATTTTAATTATTGTAATTTATATAATATTTTTTTCTATTCCAGTTAAAGTGATACTGATATAATTTTGAGATTCAGTCAAATATTTTATATCTTTTGAATTTCTTAAGTTATTAATTATGTGATTTATAATATTTTTACAGAATTTGTCAATAAGATTGATACTCTCTTCGTCTTAATTTATCTCATTTTCAAATAATATATGTTACTTGAGAAAATTGAAGGAAAGGTGTCTTTTAAGTCTTGAATGAAGGATTGGTGACATTGACCAATTTAATGGGTCAAACATAATTAAAAAACTTGATTAGGTTAATTGTGGACTTGATTAATATTTTTTAAAATTTTTAATCTTTTCAAAAAATACAAATTAACCCACAGCCACAAAACTTTCCTCCCTCTGCAAATCAATCTCTCTCTCTTCTCTCTTTCTTTCGATAGTTTCTCTCTCTAACTTCTCCCAACCAACAACTTTTCAAATTTCTCCCTTCAATCTTGTGCAACTTTAAACTCTGGCAACAAATAATTTTGAGTTTTTGCCCGTTCCTTTTTTACTTTCAACCGTCAGTCGACGTGACAACATTCTCCGACAACAACAACTTTGAGTTCTTCATCGTTTCTTTTTTATTTTCACAAGTAAAAAATTAGGGATTTTAAATTATGATGAAAATGAGGAACTTGATTTGTTGGTGTTTGTTATTTTTTTAATGTTTGTTATTTTTTAGTTGAATTTCTCATCTGGATGTATCTGCTACTGTTGTTTTTTAATAATGGATAAAACATATAACGTGAATCCAACAGATGAGTATTTGTTGCAACATATATGACTAATATGTTGCGCAAATTAGTAATCTATTGCAACATATATGGCTAATCTATTGCACAGATTAGTAATATGTTGCAACATATATGGCTAATCTATTGCACAGATTAGTAATATGTTGCAACATATATGGCTAATCTATTGCACAGATTAGTAATATATTGCAACATGTATGACTAATTTGTTGCAACATATATGACTAATCTGTTGCAACATATATGACTAATTTATTACAACAAATGAGTAATTTGTTGCAAGATATACGACTAATTTGTTGCAACAAATGAATAATCTGTTGCAACATATATGACTAATCTGTTGCAATAAATTACTCATCTGATGGATTCGTTTTATAGTGTTGTAATATGAATCCAACATATGGGTCATCTGTTGTAACAGATTAGTCATATATTACAACAGATTACTCACTTGTTACAATAGATGAATCATATGTTGGATTCATATTGCAGGTTCTATCCATTGTAGCAGTAACAGATACACCAAATAAGAAATTCAACAAAAATTATAATTTTACTTACAAAATAAGCTATGAAGTAATGTCCAAGTGATATACGAACAAATTTGACCAAAATTTTTTTAAAAAAAATTCAACAGGGGCACAATGAAAAAGCAAAACACATGAAAAATTTCATGAAACATGTAAAGAAGACAAAAATAATATACCATACATCAAATGCAAAAGGATCAAGGGGACAAACATTTGAGTTCTCCTAAAAATGTTTAAGTTCCCTAATATTTTAATTACTTTCTAATAGTTGACCCATCTGTTACAACAGATTTTCTATCTGTTTGATAATTTCCAATAGATGAATCATCTGATGCAACATACTAGTCATCTGTTGATTCAAATTAAGCAATTATTAGTAATAACTAAATTGATTTAACTAAAATTAAAGACATCTCTACGACAATGGGACAAACATTTGTGTTTTCCTAAAAATATTTGAGTTTCCTAGTATTTTAATTATTTTCCATCAGATTATCTATTTGTTGCAACAAGTTAGTCTTCTATTGCAACAGATGTTTATAATAGGTTAGTCATTTGTTTATTCAAATTAAGCAATTATTAATAATAACTAAATTAATTTAATTAAAATTGAAGACAAGTCTTTAATACAAGACCTTAGACAAGGGGACAAATGTTTGAGTTCTCCTAAAAATATTTGAGCTTTAGTATTTTAAATTGCTTTTCAACATATATCGAACTCGAAACCAAAATGAGCCACAAAATTTATAAAGTGACCAAAATAGGCCACCTATTTAAAAAGTTATCAAAATAGGTTAAACGTAATAATTTATCACGTTTTCTACTTTTTTCTTAACGGTCAACTAAAAGAGTTGACTTGTACAAAAACGTAAGAATTTGTTATGTAAAACGTAAGAAATTCTTACGACTTTTTAGATTTATTATTAAAATAATTAATTCTTTACAGAAATCATTTTTTATTTACAATGAGTTGGACAAATGATTATATATCTGTTGCATCAGATAAATCATCTTTTACAACAGATATATCATCCGTTGCAACAAATAGATAAACTATTACATAAGATAATATATCTGTTGCAACATATAATATATATTTTTTTAAAAATATATATATTATCTTCATAACATTCAAATTTTTTGACTTTTTAATTATATAAATTAATAAAGTATATTTAAAGGTACAACTGTTCACCTTCATTTATTAATGACATTCTTGATTACTGTAAAAAGTTATGATTTAATTAAATTAATCAATATTATGATAACTCATGACTTTTCATCTTTATTATTAATAATAATTAGTTCTTTCCAGGAACCGTTTTTTTTACACTGAGTTGGTCAACAGATAATATATCTGTTGCATCAGATAAATCATCCGTTACAACAGATATATCATGATTTGCAACAAATAGATAACTTGTTGCATAAGATAATATATCTGTTGCAACATATAATATATATATATATATATATATATATATATATATTTTAAAAAATATATATATATTATCTTCATGACATCCAAATTTTCTGATTTCTTAATTATATAAATTAATAAAGCAGATTTAAAGACACAACTGTTCACCTCCATTTATTAATGACATTCTTGATTACTGTAAGAATTTATGACTTAATTAAATTAATCAATATTGTGATAAGTCATGACTTTTTAGCTTTATTATTATTAATAATTAGTTCTTTCCAGAAACCATTTTTTTTACACTGAGTTAGACAAAAGATAATATATTTGTTGCATCAGATAAATCATTTGTTACAATAGTTATATCATCCATTGCATCAAATAGATAACCTGTTACAACATATAATATATTTATTTTTTTAAAAAAATAAATTATCTTCATGACATCCAAATTTTTTGACTTTTTAATTATATAAATTAATAAAGCAGATTTAAAGGCACAACTGTTCACCTCCATTTATTAATGACATTCTTGATTACTGTAAAAAGTTATGACTTAATTAAATTAATCAATATTGTGATAAGTCATAACTTTTCAGCTTTATTATTATTAATAATTAGTTCTTTTCAGGAATTATTTTTTTACACTGAGTTGGATAGATAATATATCTGTTGCATCAGATAAATCATCTGTTACAACAGTTATATCATCATTTGCATCAAATAGATAACCTGTTGCATCAGATAATATTACTGTTGCAAGATATAATATATATATTTTTTGAAAAAATAAATTATCTTCGTGACATCCAAATTTTATGACTTTTTAATTATATAAATTAATAAAGCAGATTTAAAGGCACAACTGTTCACCTCCATTTATTAATGACATTCTTGATTACTGTAAAAAGTTATGACTTAATTAAATTAAGCAATATTGTGATAAGTCATGACTTTTCAGCTTGAAGCTTAGCTTTATAATTATTAAAATAATTAGTTCTTTCCAGCAATCGTTTATTTTTTACACTGAGTTTCACAACAGATTATATATCTATTGCATCAGATAAATCATCTATTACAACAGATATATCATCCGTTGCAACAAATAGTTAACCTGTTGCATCAGATAATATATCTGTTGCAACATATAATATATATATATATATATATCTTTTATAAAAATAAACTATCTTCATGACATCCAAATTTTCTGACTTTTTAATCATATAAATTATTAAAGAAGAATTAAAAATAAGAATATTTCTGTTGAGTTTTTGACGGATTAAATTGTATTTATCATTTATTTCCTTATTCTTTTCTGTGAAAAGAAATGACTTAATTAAATCAAGCTAGTGGTGAGTTTTTTATTATTGTAACCAGTCATGACTTTTCAACTTATTAAATTTAAATAACCTTTTTTTCAATTCAAAAATCGAATACATCTGGTTTTCAATAACCGTTCCGTTTCTTTAATAACCATTTTTATTAATTGAGTTATGGCAACAGATTGTATATCTGTTGCATCAGATAACTCATCTGTTTCAACAGATATACCATCTGTTGCTATATATCGACCATCTGTTTAAGGAGTTTTTTTTATTTCTTCTAACTGATTCATAAGTCGCAACAAATGAGGAATTTGATGCATCAGAAGTATTTTTTGTTTTTGTTTGTTTGTTGAATATGTTTAGACAAAAGTCACAGTCACGACTATTCATTAACTTTTTTCTTAAAAATCATATCATCATATATATATATTAATTAAATTAATTCAATGTTGTGACTTCTTTTAAATTAGATAATATTTATTTTATGATTATAATATCATTTGGTTCCTTATTATTTGTTAACAAACCATTTTTAGGAGAATTTCTCATCATGACCGTATCCCTAACTCCAACCACCGACATGTTGAGAATTGGGAATAAATAGAATGATAATTAAATATTGAATAAGAATTAAAAATTCAAAATTGACCAAACCAAACCAAACCAAACATATACATGGATTTTTTTGAATCCCTTATAGGTAGATCGGATATAAAAAAGGGAAATACGCTAAAAGAAAGAAAAAACATAACCTAATTATTATTATTATTATTATTATTATTATTATTATTATTGTCAACCTGACAATTTTCATCCGGCAGCAGTAGGGCCCTCCTCAGCCTTGCTCGAAAGTCGGTCAAATCCTTCTGAAGTTTATCAAACTGCCTTTGAAGTTCCTGCAAGGACTCGATATGAACCTTCTTGTACGAATCTGGATCTGACATTTTAGTATTGTAAGTATAGTAGAATAAACGAGAGTGAGTAAGAGTGAGTGAGGAGGCCGGAAGGACCTATTTATAAAATGATTGAATTGGAAGGGACTGGACTTAGTCAAACAAAAAGCCACGACTGTTCATATCCCTTAAAAGGAAAAATTACACAAATCACATATTTAAGACACCATATTACACAATATCCCTTAATGTTTTAAAAAATTACATAAAATCCCGAATTCATATTTACTAGTGATACATATGCTATATGTATCACTACTGTATACATATGTATATACTAGTTATACATATACATATGTATCACTAGTCCATATATGTATCACTGCTTAACATATGTATCACAATTCAAAATTCTGGGATAAGATGTAATTAGCAAACTATCCCGGATTTAATGTAATATTGCTAAAACTATCCGGAATTTATGTGTTGTGTGTGTTAGTGTTACGTAAGTAAAACTGGTGACTTTATTAATAAGTAAATTAGAAAAAAAATAGATCTAAATATAATATTTTATCTTTTTGTTGTATTTCCGAAAGAGAAAGATTAGTAATCTGTTGTTAAATATATTCCACCTGTCAGATAACTTACAACATATGGACAATCTGTTGCAACAGATGGATATATCAGTTTATTTTTCCATCATCTGTGGCATCTGTTGCAACTAGCTAGCCATCTGTTTATTCAATTTCATTAAGAGCAATCGATTTTTCTAAACACTTCTTGGCCAAATTCAATTTTTTTTCTCTTGGACTGCTTCTCTTTTTTTCTTTGCATCCTTCAACCAAACTAAATTTTTGCTATTAGATTGAGGGCAAAAATTGAATTTGGAGGCCAGCTTGAAAGATGCAAAGAAAAAAAGAAAAGCAATCCAAGAGCAAAAATTGAGTTTGGCCAAGAAGTGTTTAGAAAAATCTATTGCTCTCGATGAAATTGAATAAATAGATGACTAGCAAGTTCCAACAGACACCACAACTGATGGAAAAGCAAACTGATATATCCATCTGTTGCAATAGATTGTCCATATGTTGTAAGTTATCTGATAGGTGGAATATATTTTGCAACAGATTACCAATTTGTCTCTTTCGGAAATACAACAAAAAGATAAAATATTGTATTTAGATCCATTTTTTTAATTTACATATTAATAATGTCACAAGTTTTATTTAAGTAACACACACAACACATAAATCCCGGATAGTTTCAGCAATATTACATTAAATCCCGGATAGTTTGCGTCAGATGTGGAGTCTGTTGCGCCAGATATGAAGTCTGATACAACAGATATGGAGTCTGTTGGAATACATAGCAGCCTTGCTGGTGATTTGATTTATTCCGTCAGTTGCTCCGTCTGTTGCAACATCAATAATAGCATAAACTACAAACAACAAATAAAAAACATCAACAACAAAGAAAACAACAACATTTGTTCCAAAAACAAAGAAGCATACATCCTATGTTCCAACACCATCAATAACAAGGGATGGACCCACATGGAGTCCTCCGGGTGCGCGAGCACAGACTGAACTCGTATCAAAATTTATAAATGTATGTGGAAATAGAGAAAAAAACGTATACAATCTAATCAGTGAGCACCCATAGTAAGAGTTGTTTGGTTAGCCTAGTTGTTGTTTATGGATGCTTAAGACTATTTATTTCTTTTGGTCTTGAGTTCAATTCCCACTCAGCACATATTTATTTAATTTTGGTAACCAACTCTTCTCTTCTTATTTACTTTAAACTTTTTATTTTTTGCTCTCTTACTCCTTGTGTTGATTGTTCGGACTCCACTATTTTTAAGCTAAGAAGCACCCACCGTCTAAACCACACTATACCACAAGTTCCAATAATGCCAACCCCACCAACAGCATCAATAACAGCATCAACAACAAAGAAACAAATAAAATACATAAAAAAAAATGATACTGCCAACATGGTTTTTAAACTTCTCCCAATAGATGACTTTTTTTTGCATCTTATAATAAAAATTCTCGGTATGTTTATTCAACAATTAAAAGTTCCTTCAAATTTTTTAAATAAATATGATATGGGAAAATGGTAATTAAATAAACAAAAAGATGTAAATAAAGTTGCAAGAAGAAGATGAGAATGAAAGAGCAATAGTGAATCATATCATACCTTAATATCAAAAGGGAGTCAAAACGGCAATTTTAGTTGAGGAATCTAAGATATGGATATCGATCGATTTAGATCCGAACGAAAATTTTTGAGAAAGAGAAGAGAAAAAAAAGGTTGTGATAACCCTAAAGAAGATAGAAAGAAAAAAGATGAGAGATTTAGGGCTGAAGGAGAGGAGAGGAGAGATGAGATAATTCTAATTTCTAGATGTACTACCTTAATATTAAATAACTAAACAAAGTGTATTTATTCAAATTTATATTTTCAAAGCATAATTAATAAGGCTAATTTGGTAATAAAATAAACCCCTAATTAATATTTTCTTGATGGGAGTGCCAAGTCAATATGAAATGGAAGAAGTATTAGGGGTTTCAATATTCATTAATTAATATTCACTAATAATTTGAGGGGCACGAGGAAGAAAACGGGTGACATTGAAAAGACAGGACAAGACTACTCAATGAGATTTTTGAGTTATCCACAAAATATTTTTTACCGCCTTTAGTAGTACTACTACTTTGTCTACTTGGACAGTAGCTTGCTTTAAAATTAAAAGAAAACAAAAAGATTTTCAAATAGATATGTCGTCTGTTGCAATAGATTTAGACATTTTTTTGAGAAATCCCAACAGCTCAGTTATCTATGACAATAGATGGAAATGTCATTTGATAACTAAATCAGAAAAGTCATCTGTTATAACAAATATCAATATCTATTACAACAGATATCAACATCTATTACAACAGATATCAATATCTGTTTGAAAATTTCCAACAGCTCAGTCATCCGTCATAACAGATGAATATGTCTATTTGATAATTAAATAAGAAATGTCATCTGTTGCAACAGATATTATTATCTGTTTAAAATTCTCCAATAGCTCAGCTGTTTGTTGCAACATCTCAGGTGGAACGAGGGATGAATGAATGAGCTCAAAGGGTCAACTACAAATCCAATTAAGTCATTGCATTTGCATGGTATTAGTATTGCGTTCATCCCAACCTGAGTCATCGATCGATCACTCTGAGTTGAAATGTGTTCTCATTAACTTAATGTTAAGACTAATAATAGTACCTACATTGATCTAGGTAGATTAGGGATGGATGAATGAGCACAAAGGGTCAACTACAACTTCAATTGAGTTTTTTGGCAATTGCATGATTATACAGTACTGCATTCCTCCCGATAGGAGTCATTGATCGATCACTCTGAGACAAACTGATTCTTACTACCTCGTATGTTCAACTAATACCTTAATTGAATAATCTGGGACTAGGGGTCAGTTCTCACAGGGTCACTATAACTTCAATTGAGTCTTTTGGCAAATGCATAATGAGATGGGACTGCGTTCTTCCCGACAAGAGTCATCGATCGATCACTCTGAGCCGAACCAATTCTTACTACCTCATATGTTCAACTAATACCTTAATTGATTAATATAGGACTAGGGATGAGCTCTCATAATGTCAACTATAATAGATGACATCGCTTATTTGACAATTTATAACAGATGGGTAATCTATCACAACAGATGACTTAATATGTTTGATAGTTTACAACAGATTCATGATTTGTCGCAATAAATGACTTAATCTGTTTGATATTTTACAACATATGGATAATATGTTGCAACAGATTACATAATCTGTTTGATTTGATCCAACAGAAAAGACATTTGTTGCAACAGGTTGAACATTTATTTATATATAATTCAATTGAGTTCATATGTTAAACTAATACCTTAATTAAATGTGAGTTATCATAGGGTCAACTACAACTTCAATTTAGTCATTTGGCAATTGGATGATGAGACGGTACTGCGTTCCTCCCGACCAGAGTCGGCGATCGATCACTCTGAGCCGAATCGATTCCTACTACCTCATATGTAAGACTAATACCTTAATTGATTAATATAGGATTAGGGTACTAATACCTTAATTGAATAGTCTAGGACTAGGGGTAATTTCTCATAGGGTCAACTACAACTTTAATTGAGTCTTTTGGTAATTGCATAATGAGACGGTACTGCATTCTTCC
>NC_061114.1:175510502-175546092 GCF_002878395.1 Capsicum annuum | reverse complement strand
TCATATGTTAGACTAATACCTTAATTGATTAATATAGGACTAGGGTACTAATACCTTAATTGAATAGTCTGGGACTAGGGGTGAGTTCTCATAGGGTCAACTACAACTTCAATTGAGTCTTTTTGCAATTGCATAATGAGACGGTACTGCATTCCTCCCGACAGAGTCGTCGATCGATCACTCTGAGCCGAATCGATTAATACTACCTCGTATGTTAGACTAATACCTTAATTGATTAATTTAGGACTAGGGTACTAATACCTTAATTAAATAGTCTGGGACTAGGGGTGAGTTCTCATAGGGTCAACTAAAACTTCAATTGAGTCTTTTATCAGTTGCATAATGAGACGGTACTATGTTCCTCCCGATAGAGTCGTCGATCGATCACTCTGAGCCGAACCGATTCTTACTACCTCATATGTTAGACTAATACCTTAATTGATTAATCTAGGACTAGGGTACTAATACTTTAATTGAATAGTTTGGGACTAGGGGTGAGTTCTCATAGGGTCAACTACAACTTCAATTGAGTCTTTTGTCAATTGCATTATGAGATGGTACTGCTTTTCTCCTGACAGAGTCGTCGATCGATCACTCTGAGCCAAACCGATTCTTACTACCTCATGTGTTAGACTAATACCTAAATTGATTAATCTAGGACTAGGGTACTAATACCTTAATTGAATAGTTTGGGACTAGGGGTGAGTTCTCATAGGGTTAACTACAACTTCAATTAAGTCTTTTGGCAATTGCATAATGAGATGGTATTGTGTTCCTTCCGACAGAGTTGTCGATCGATCACTCTGAGTCGAATCGATTCTTACTACCTCATATGTTAGACTAATACCTTAATTTATTAATTTAGGACTAGGGTACTAATACCTTAATTGAATATACTGGGACTAGGGGTGAGTTCTCATAGGGTCAACTACAACTTCAATTGAGTCTTTTTTCAATTGCATAATAAGATGGTACTGCGTTCCTCCTGACAGAGACGTCGATCTATCACTCTGAGCCAAACTGATTCTTACTACCTCATATGTTAGACTAATACCTTAATTGATTAATCTAGGACTAGGGTACTAATACCTTAATTGAATAATCTAGGACTAGGGGTGAGTTCTCATAGGGTAAACTATCTATTAATCTAGGATTAGGGGTGAGTTCTCATAGGGTCAGCCACAACAGATGGCAGCGCCTATTTGATAATTTACAATATATGGGTAATCTATTGCGATATATGATAATCCATTTGATAATTTAAAACAGATGGGTAATCTGTAGCAACAGATGACTTAATCTGTTTGATAATTTACATCAGATTCGTAATCTGTTATTACCTAATCTGATTGATAATTTACAAAAGATGATAAATCTAACGCAATATGTTGAACATTTATTTTTTACAATTTCAATTGAGTTCATATGTTAGACTAATAGTACCTAAATTGATTAATCTAGGACCAGGGGTGAGTTTTCATAAGGTCACCTCCTAGAGTACTTGGTCAACTACAACTTCAATTATTTTTATACAATTTCAATTGAATTACCCTTTTGACAATTGCATGATGAGAAGGTTAACAATTACGCATATATTTTATGATTTTAAAAATAATTAAGATCATTTCGGACCAAGTTAATATTTTCAAAACTACTTGTCATTTTATTCCAAAATACAAATCAACCCATACAAAATATTTCATCATTTCAAATCTCGAGGCTTGGCTCTTTCTCTTTCATTCTCACTCAACAATATAGTACAGACAACAACTACTCAACAAATTTGCTCAACCCTCAACAATAGATCATTTTTCTTCTCATTTTCAACCACATAGGTGTAATTTTTGACTTCATTCTTGCTTGTATCAGTCATTTTCTTTGTCTTCATAGGCAACAGAGTTTGAGAAGAGCTCTATATTTATTTATTTTCTAAAAAATAAGGTCTTTTAAGTTAATGATGAAAAATAAAAGTTTTAGTTGTATTATCTTCGAGAATGGGTTTACAATTTTGAGTTTTGATGGTAAAATCATAGGAAGAACTCAAGAAATCCCTAGTTTCCATCGTAGTGTTCTGTTGACTATCGTGGTATAGTTGGATGGTGTTTGTGTTGTTGGTGGTGGTAGTGATGGTGGTTTTTATGGTCGTCGTGGTGGCACTGGTGGTGGCACTGGTTGGTGGTGTTTGTGGTGGTGTCGGTATTCATGGTGTTTGTTTGTTTGTTGGCATTGGTTGGTGGTATTTGTGGTGGTGTCTGTTGGTGTATCGGTATTTGTAGTGTTTGTAATGTATTTTTTAAAATCTATGCATACATCAACTGTAATGTAATTTTTATTTTTCTTTGTTTGTAGGTAAAACATGTCTCCCAAAAGAAAAGAAAGTGAAAGTGGGTCAACGTCTGACCACTAAAAAAAAGGCTACAATACAGAGGAATTCAGAGGAGCTTCCTGAACAATCTCAGTCAGGGAAAAGTAATGCTAAGGAGAGATATGAAAACAATGTTGAGGGAGGTGGACAAGGGTAGATGGTGATGAAGAAAATAAAAGTGAGAAAGAAGAGGAATTAGAGAGTCAGAAAGAGAGAGGATGATCATCAACATGATGATAATGGATCACCGATGGGGCGTGAGTTAATATCGATATCCCAGCATGATCCTGTCAAAACTTTTAGTATTGACAGGTTTTAAGTTGTGATATCGATAAATGACCTAGAAGGAAAACAACTAACTGGTCAAATTGTACTTAAATGTCAGATGGGGAAAAATTTTGAACATTTTATGAAAATTATGAAGAACGAAAACATAGGCGGACTTTTTATGAAGAGCTACTTTGGACGCTTTCTCGAGCTACCTGAGGACCCTTCTGCCCATATCCGTTTTCCTATGACAATGGTATATGGTCTTCTCAAGCGCAAGATCAAGTATACGGGAGATAATAAAGATCCGAAGGGGGGGGGCGAAAAGAAGATGGATGAAATCTAGATCAACTACTGTGGCATGCTTGTTTGTTTTGGCTTGCAAGAGTTTGCCATAGTGATGGGCTTGAGATGCCATCATCCAGAAGGACCATCACCCCGCAAAAGATCCAAGGTAAGAAAATGCAAGGAAAAAATAAATGGGTTGTTTGACATTGCTCGACGTGGCTACAAAGCATCGGATTTGTTGACAGATCTTGAGGATAAAACCATACCAGAGCAGTACAGAGAGCAATTGTGCTTAGTTTAGTTTGCCCATTCGGTTATATTGGCAAGAGACGTCAACAAGGTCATAGAAGATGATTTGTTGGCGCGTGCTGAGGATTTTGATAAATTCAACAATTATCACTGGGGATATGACAGCTTCTACTTGACTGTCCAATATTTACTGACAAAGCTATCCTCAGGGACGACCACATTATACGGCTTTCCTTGGGCTTTCATGGTAAAATTAATCACTAATTTTACTCATCCATTAACTTATCTTGAATATAGTTATTATGATTTTTTTTGCTTGCTTCCTGTTTACATTTTTTAGGCTTGGGCATTTGAAGCCATTCCTCCCCTTCGAAAGCAGTTAATGGATTACCCGAATGAGGTTTCTCATCCAAGGATGTTTAGGTGGTTGGTTGCAAAGAGCAACACCAATATTAAGGAGGCTGATCTCTTTAACCCTCTAGATGATGTAGTATATGTTCTTCAAGTAAAATAAGTTTACTTAAAGATAAGAAAGATATTGAATAGATGTTATAGCTGGTGCAACAGATGTTATATCTGCTGCACCAGATGGGACATCTGTTGCGACAAGGTATATGTTGCATCAGATTACCCATCTGTTGCTTTGGTTCTCTGAACCAGACTCCTAAAAGATTAACCAGCTACTGTAAATTATGCAATAAATGTTTAATCTGATAACATATTGTTCATCTGTTGTGATATACAGATCATATGTTGCATAACAGATTACCGTCTTATGCAATTGTTACAACAGATGACTGATATTTTACATCAGATTATCCATGTGTTGTTCTGTTTCTCTAAACCAGACTCAAACATATTTTAACCATATACTGCAAACTATGCAACAGATGGGTCTTTTTTTTAAAATATAGCCCAACTGTGAAAATTATTATATTATATGATTTAAGTTCATCTGTCTTTTTTATAGGTTGTGCATCCATGGATCGTGCCTACTGAGGAGAAGTCGGTGATGACTTCTTATATTACTCTAGGTTATGTTGATACTATAGGATACCCAACGGTGGAGTTAATAAAGAAGGAATTGGCTAGAGCAACAGCCATAAGAAGAGCAGTTAGGCAAGGTTAGCCTAATGTTGAGGCTCTTCATGACCAACCTTTTACTAAGGTAGATTCAGGTGCTTCTTCTGGTGGAGTTGTTGGTATTGGTGGCGGGCATGCTGATGCTGCTACCACTTGTGATGATGAGAATTTTGATGCTCAAGAAAGAATAAATATGTTTGAAAACACCCCTTTTCGCCCTTACACAGGTCCCTCTCACCCCTCTTCACCCTCGTGTTCTTGTTGTGAATGCGATGAGTGCAAGGACAGACAGGATAAACTCTTTGAAAAAGTAGAGGCTATCTCTAAAGCTATTGAGAAATTTAAATCTAAGAGGTGTGTCATACCATCCAAGAAGGTGAGAGAGCCACACACTCCTACAGCATTGGTTAGGAGAAAGAAAAGAGCAATTAGAGACGTACTCTCCACTCAGAAATCAAAAGAAATTATAATTCCTCCCTCTCCAAAAGCTTTTGAAGTTCAGGGGCCAGTCAAGAAGGTGGACATATATGTGGAAGTTGGCGTCGAAGAGAAGAGGGATCTGCTACAGGCCAAGAATTCCAAGCCAGGAGTACCAGATTACCCCAGGCCTCCCTTTTCCCTCCAAGACTTCCAGACTATGAATGATATGCGTATGCCGTACGAGGACAAGGAAAGTTTACTTTTCCTAACCTAGCCCTTCTAATCTACCCTATGAATAAGAATCTACGCAACAGATTTTACATCTGTTGCAACAACTGAGTATACTGGTGCAACTGGTAGTGGTTTTGTTGCAACTTATTATCCATCTGTTGCATAAGTTGCATTGGATTATTGATTCAGAGAACCCTATGCAACAGATGGACCATCCATTTCATATTTACAATTACTAACCTATTAAAAAATTGACTTCTTATCTCACAGCATGTTGACATAATTCTCTGCCTCATGAGAAAAAGGCAACTAATGTACCGGGAAGCTTATGATGCTGCCGATAGGATAATAGACCTTGACTTCTGCAAGAAGCTCAAGGATAGGTACGATCAACTCAATGGAGAGGCGCCGCCCTTGGCGTGGGACTTGATTTCCTAGTTCCTACGTTGATCTTGGATGAAGAAAAAACATTAAGATATGTTAGAGGGGACAGGACAAATCCATACAGCAAGAGCTAGACTAAGGAAAAAAGGATTCTTATAGTCATTAGCGTGAACGGCATGTATTATCGGGCTATTGAGATACTACTCAAGGAGGGAAAGATCAATCTTTATGACTCCAATGTACCTCTCATCGACGATTTTGATCTTTTTCTCCTCGTGGAGCCACTGATGGTGTTGTTGTCCATCTTGTTGAGGGAGAGTAAACTGATGAATCATTTGCCAAAGGAAGTGTTGATAAAGAAATCATGGTATTTTGAAAGTCAAAACAGGGGAATGATCCTTCCAAAAAATGATGCCGCTAAAGTGAGCGGCTCGCACGCTCTTACACACATCGAATGTTTGCTGACCAACACAGAAATGGCCGAGCCAATGACTTTTTTGTGCGACAACATTGTGGCAAACCTGCAAGAGGTCTGGGATTATGGGGTACTAACTAGACGTTTGAAGCCTGTGTATATAGAAGAGCCTGTGAAATAGAAATTTTTAATTTCAAGTCACCCTTCACTTTATTACATGTACATGTAGTGGTAATAATTTTTTTCTGATGAAAGTTGAGTTTTTTATAATGCAATAGATTAAATTGTAAATCTGTTATAAGATATCTTTAATTCGTTTTGGAAGATACCTTATCTGTTGTAATCGGTTGGTCATCTGTTGTATTACGACGATGTTATTTCTATGAATAATCTAATAATGTAAGTCTAATCTGTTGCAACAGTGGGAAGACCTATTTGATAATTTCTAACAGATGACCTAAATTTTACAACATATGACTAAATCTTTTTGATATTTTTCAATAGTTACGCTTGAATATCCATGTGCTCGACAACACCAAACCAGTAGCAAATATACACATCACCATAAAAATTTTAGCAATTAGGCTTGAATATCCATGTGCCTAACAACACTAAACCAGTAGCAATAACGGCAACAATGTCGTATCTTCTTGCTCGATTTTGTTTCTCTTCAGAAACCTTGACTTTGTTCAACAAACCACAGATTACACGATTTGCTTGTGAAGGGTGTTGTTCTTCATACCAATCAAAGTAATCGCATCCATCCAATTTCTATAAAAAAGAGAACATAATTATAAAATAATTACAAGTCAATAATTAATCAATTAATTAAATAAAAAAATATTACCTTTGAAATCATACAAATAAAAAATCTACGACTCAGATTTTGTTGAGTTCAAGAAGTCTTTAACAGAGTTTCATGAACGTACTTACAATATCGAAAATCTTTATCACAAAAAACAGTGGAAGATGCGCTCGACATTGTCAAGCTCAGCTGGAAAAAAGAAAAGAAATTATTTGAATAGATAAAAGAAGATGACGATGAAGAAGAAGATTTGGGAATTTAGGGTTAAATTTTAGGAGAAAGATAAATATATAAGCCAATGGAGTAAAAAGAATGACCGTTGGGGGCCAAGTGACGGTAAGTCAGCGAAATGTACCAGACTGACACTGACACATTTGATGCCTATTTTATTTTACGTGTTTAAAATAAACATTGTCTACTTGATGCCTATCTTATTTTAGGTGTTTGAAATGAACACCGGCGATGGGTTGCGCCTTTTTTATTTCAATTCAACTCACTTTAACCTTTTTACACGTAGTGGTAATTTTTTATGTCCAATGAAAGTTGAGTTTTTATAATGCAATAGATTCTCCATCCGTTGTAACAGTTATCCTACCTGTTCTGACATATAGTTTATCTGTTGCAATAGGTTGGTCATCTATTGCATTATCTCGATGTTTTTATCTAAAGTCTATCTGTTGCAACATTGGGGAGACCTGTTTGATAAATTCCAACAGATCACCTGCCTGTTGCAACATATGTCTAAATCTATTCGATTTTTCCAATATATGTGTCGTCTGTTGCAACAGATACATTATCTGTTACAATATTTGAATCTAGTATTCTTTTTTAATTAATAAGTTCAAATCTAAGGAATAAATAAAATTCATAGACAAAATAAAATAAATCGAACCCTTCATAAATTAGCTGAAATAAGTCAACGAATAAATGAAATGTAAAAAAATTACTATGGGTACAGATCTCAACAAATATATCAACAACAATTTAAGTATACTGCCAAGGATTGCTTTGATTTGACAAACTCAAGCTATAAAGATCTACTCAGTATGGGAACGTTGTTCTTCATCCGGTGCTATAAAATTTGGCTTTGCTCATCATGGATCTTTATTGTCGCTTACGTATGGTTTCTGCGCTTTTTGTTCTCCATATTTCTATAAAAAGAGTTGCATATTGTCAATGTTGTTCAGCAGTAGCTTCTTCTACATCTACCTAGAAAGCTAGAATTGGTCAATGCTAATCACGGAGATAAAACAAAATAAAAAAGGATAACTCATTTTTTTAGCAAATCAAATAGGTCTTCCTCCCATTTTAAATTATCCCAAACAGATTATATTTCTGTTGCAATAATGAATCAACTGTTGGGACAAAGTTCTACATGAGGAAGACCCTGTGTGATAATTTCCAACGGATGAACCATCCGTTGCAACATATAAATAATCTGTTGCAGCATATAGGTCATCTGTTGGTACAAATAAAAGTAGTACAAAGAGCTGTTTGATTTGCTAAAATAGACGAGACATATGTTGCACCAGATAAAGTATCTGGTGCAACAGGTTAGTCAACTGTTACAACAGATGTATATATTATTTGATAATTTTCAGTAAATGTGTCATCAGTTGAAATAGATATGTGTCTGTTTGCTTTGTCAGTTGGAAGGCATAATATATTCACTTTCTTCAGCTCGTGTTGCTCTTCTTTGGACATTGTACGTTGCTCAGTGCAACACACAGACAGAGGAGTTGTAATTTCGCTTTTTTGGATGCTTGATAATGCCCTGGAAATCACTCTCCTTCTCCTCTTAGCCCTAATATCTAATGGAGCGGATGAAAATAAAATCCTCTTTGATGGAATGAGACCCCTCTTAGATGTCAATTTCTTTACAGAAGTAGTTAATGCATTAATAGCATTAATCACTACATTATATTTTGCCCTGCAGTCTTGACATTTGCATGCAGAACATTCGCTAGGAGAGGCAAAATCTGTATAACCAATATGATCATACTCATAATGGTTTGCTTTAAATACTGTAAGAGGAGCATCATTAGCACTAACAGTAGCACCACTACCACTACCAACAGCTTCATCACCACTAAGACCATCAACAACAACAACAAACTCACTCTTTAAAATTATTTTTCTTGTAATGGTTGTTGCTCCAAAAAATTTCATTTTTATCCTATCGATGACCTTAGGGTCTGATAAAGTTTGCACAGATCGTAAAATAAGAAAAAATAGCATCTTCAACTCTTGATTGATTGGAACTAACGACGGATGCACAATCTAACATAAATCATTACATATATTAGAATAATGATTAGATCATTCAAAAAAAATCATTAATTAAAAGAAAAAATTAATTATAATTATACTTACTGCACATCCTTCGGGGGGTTGAAGAGATCAAGCAATTTTGCGCTTTTATCAGTTTTGGCCGACAACCATTTTAAGATTCTTGAATTGGAAACTCCTTCCTGGTAGTTCACTCGTTGTCTCAAATAAGGAATAGCTTCAAACGCCCAAGCCTATAAAATAACGCCAATAAATCAAAACCATTATTGAGCAAAAAAAAAATGAATGATATCATAATAGAAGAAAGAAACATTTATCATGAAAGTCCATGGGAAGCCATATAAGTTGACTGTCTTTGGCGCTAACGGAGTCAACAAATATTTAACAGTCATTTTGAATCTTTCATACCCCCTAAGGATAATTTTTAAACGCATCAAGATCCTCAGAGAGCTTTATTAAACCAAGACTTATGTTGTTGTTAACGTCTCTCACCCAAAGAATATTATGTACAAACTAAACCAAGCACAATGACTGCTTGTGATTCTTTGAAAGTCCTTTACCTTTCAACGCTTCTATCAAATTTTTACTTTTGAAGCTTGGACCAACAAAGGACACCAGGTCATCACGATCACACGACTTGCCTTTGTCTTTTTTGGGTGTGCGGGGTGCTTTTTTTTGGGTTAGAATAGGTATAACTTGACAAGGAGGATAATATTTTAGTCCAGTAACTATGGAAAACTCATTCCAACCAAAACAAATAGGCATTCCACAGTAATTTATCCACACCTCATTCATCTTATCTTTGTTTTCATACATAAACCTACGCTTGAGTTGTTCATAGACCATTTTCATTTGGAAACGAGCATTGTTGTCCTCCGGCAATTCAAGATATTTCCCAAAGCAGTTGTCCCTGAAATAAGCATCCAATTTTTATTCTCAAAGTATTTTTTTGAAGGCGTCGAAAGATTTTCCCATGGCTGACTTAACCACAAAATCACCCATTAAATCTGCGGTACCATCGCACTGTATTCTCACAGGATAACGATCAATGCTAAAGGCTTTAACCAGCTCTTTGGTGGAAGGGCTATTAGCATCTGCATCATCTCTTATGAAACATTCCTCCTCCCCGTGTTCATTATATTCTGCTCCCGATTGAGATAACACTTGTAAAGTAAGCTCATAGAGTGGTGGATGTAGCCTAGCTGCTTCACTTGTTTCTTTACTTGGACTTGGTTCAGTTTTTGTTCTTTTAGGAACCATATTATCTAAAATTAGTAGGAATATAAAATAATATATTATTGTTGATTAATGCATCATTAAAAAAGGATAACAGTATCAAACAAGCAAAATAGTAAAATAACAGTTGCAACAGATCTCCAATCTGTTGCACCAGGTAGTATATCTATTGCAGCATATAACCAAACTGTCGCAGCGGATGAGTAATCTGTTGCAATAATACAAAATATATCACTCATCTTTTAAGACAGATGAATGGTCTGTTCAACAGATCACACAATTGTTATGACATTATCTGTTACAACATATGAGTGATCTGTTGGAACAGTTAAATAATCTGTTACGATAATACAAAATATATCACTCATATATTTTGAAAGATGAATGGTTTGTACAACAGATCACACATCTATTGCAACATATGAGTAATCTATCAGAGCAGTTAACTAACCTACAACAACGACTAAGTAATCTATTGCGACAATACAAAATATATCACTTATCTGTTGAGAAAGATGAATGGTCTGTGCAACAGGTCACACATCTGTTGTAACATATGAGTGATCTGTTGGAACAGTTATCAACGGTCAATATTGTTTAAATTTCTTCCAACATAAGGTCGTCTATCATGGTAGATGAATGATCAGTTAGAAAAATCAAGTCTTAGATATTTTCTGTAAGAAGAGTTGATGGGATTTTATCCAATAGGAGGTTCATCTGTTGCATCAGATCATTAATCTGATGGTTCTTCCATTGCACCAGATGGTTAATTAGTTGCATCCGATTTTTTATCCGATGCTTAATCTATTGCAACATATGGTAAAGTTGTTGCATCAAATAGTTAATCTGTTGCATCATATTATTAATCTATTGCATCAGAATTGTAATCTGATGGTTCCTCTGGTGCATCAGATGGTTGATCTGGTGCATCATATAATAAATCTGTTACATCATATGGTTAATCTGTTGCATTATATTATTAATCTATTGCATCAGAATTGTAATCTGATGGTTCCTATAGTGCATCAGATAGTTGATCTGGTGCATCATATAATAAATTTGTTACATCATATGGTTAATATGTTGCACCAGATAGTAATCTATCGGAGGAAACAAAAAAAGCAGCATGATTTTGTTTAACAAAAAACAACAATTTTACCATTTTTACCAAGAACAAGAACAAAACAAATCAAACCAAATTATCATTTTGTTTTTATAAATACAAACAGTAAAAAGGCCATTTCAGACCGCATTTCAAATTAGTGCAACAAATATTAAAATTGTTAACCAATACTATAAGAGAAGTTGACACAAGTTCCTCGTTTTCTTCAAAACTAAAAAGGCCATAAATTTTTACCTGTGAAAGAAGAAAAGAAATGATGAAGAATTCAAAGTTGTTGTGGCCGGAGAGCAAGGCTGTCACGTTGATTGAAGGTTGAAGTCGAAAAGAAACTCAAAGCCCAACTATTTATAGTTAGATATTGAAGTCGCCGAGGATTGAAATGAAAAATTTGTAGAACAGTTGGTTGGGAGAGAGTTGAGAGAAGTTGTCGAGAGAGAGATGAGAGACAGGATGATTGAATTGAAGAGGGGAACTCGAAGCCGAACTATTTATTGCCGGAGGTAGAAGACACCCGGGGTTGAAGGGAGAAAAGAGGGTAACTCGAAGCTCAACTATTTGTCACCGAAGGTAGAAGTCGTCGGGGGATGAAGGGAGAAATTTTACAGAACTATTGGTTGGGAGAGAGTTGAGAGAAGCTGGAGAGAGAGGAGAGAGTGGTTGATTTGGATTGAAGAGGGGTGTGGGTTGGGTTGATTTGTATTTTTGAAAAGATTAGAAAGTTTTAAAAATATTAATCAAGTCCACAATTAACTTAATCAAGTTTCCTAATGATGTTTGACCCTATCTGTTGATCAATGTCACCAATCCTTCATTCAAGACTTAAAAGACACCTTCCCTTCAATTTTCTCGAGTCTCCTCAATATCCTAATCGAAATACTAATCGAAAACTACGATGAATCACTATCCAAAAATATTAATTTCATATTTTTAACACACCCAAAAAAACGTATTCTTGTATATAGTTGCATATTTGATCGATGATAATTCAACATTTCACTATTTTTGAGTAGAGGAAAACTCAAAAGTATAATTTTTTTAGAGAGAAATCGAATAATTAAGGATAGAAGTGATTATTTTTTTATATAGAATAAATATAAGAAATTTTTTAAGTTAATGAGGTAATTGATACTTCTATTTTTTAAATTTTTTATGTAAAACGTAAAAATTTATTACATAGAAGAAAAAATAAATTATTTGAACTACATGTAAAATATAAATAAATTTAACTAATCTAAAAATTCATAATTATCATATGTAAAAAGAGGAAAAAGTAAAAGTGATGGGACATTTGTGGAAAAAAGAATTGTGGGTGGGGGATCACTGCTATAAAAAAGTTAAGAACGTAACTTTTTGTTATGTTGAACAATTCGTTTTTAGTATCTTTTTAACTGATTTGATAATTCACTGCATTTTTTTCCTCGATCATCGTGTAAAATGTAAGAAATTCTTACGTTTTATATTTTTTTTATAAAACGTAAGAATTTCTTACGTTTTACAAAAAAAATGTAAAACGTAAGAAATTCTTACATTTTTGTAAAAATCAACTCCGTTAGTTGATTGTTAAGAAAAAATAAAAAAACGTAATAAATTATTATGTTCAGCCTATTTTGGTAACTTTTTAAATAGGTGACCTATTTTGGTCACTTTTTAAATTCTGTGGCTCATTTTGGTTCTGAGTTCACATATATCTTGTTTATAATAATTTTCAATAGATGAGTCATATGTTGCAATAATTTAGTCATCTGTTGCAACAAATGTCTATATTTGTTGGATAATTTTCAATAGATGAGTTAGCTATTGCAACAAGTTAGTCATGTGTTACAACAGATGTCTATATATGTTTGGTCATTTCCAACAAATGTCTTTAACTGTTTGGTCTTTTCCAACAGATTACTCATCTATTGAAACATGTCAATTGAAATCGTAATTGAACTTATCAATTCATCTTTAATTTTATTTAAATCAATGATTTTATTACTAATAATGTCTTAATTTGAATTATTTCAAATAAAATTGGTCAATTAACACTTTACTCAAGACGAATACACTTAGATGATCATGTAATTACTATGAGATTAATTAAAATCGTAATTAACTTATCAATTCATCTTTAATTTTAGTTAAATCAATTTAGTTATTACTAATAATTACTTAATTTTAATTATTTCAAATCAAATTGGTCAATTGATCATTCTACTTAAGACGAAACACTTAGTTGATCATGTAATTACTATAAAATTAATTAAAATTATAAGTGAACTTACTAATTCATCTTTAATTTTAGTTAAATCAATATAGTTATTCCTAATTATGGCTTGGTTTGAATCATTTCAAATAAAATTGGTCAATTGATCACTCTACTCAGGACGAACACACTTAGATGATCGTGTAATTACCATGAATTAATAGAAACAATAATTGAACTTATTAATACTAGTTAAATCAATTTAGTTATTATTAATATAATGATTTAATATGAATCAATAGATGACTAAGATGTTGCAAAATAAGTAATCTGTTGAAAATGACCAAACAGATAAAGACATCTGTTGCAACAGATTAGTCACCTATTGCAACAGATTAGTAATCTGTTGGAAATAACAAACAGATAAAGTCATATATTGCAACAGATTGGTCATCTGTTGGAAATGACCAACAGATAAAGACATTTGTTACAACAGATGACTAATCTATTGCAACATATGTGTATATCTGTTTGATAATTTTCAACAAATGACTCATCTGTTGCAACAGATTAAATCTATTGTAATAGGTTATACGCTTAAATGATTATGTAATTACTATGAGATTAATTGAAATTATAATTATTAAACCAATTTGGCTATTACTAATAATGGCTTAATTTGAATCATTTCAAATAAAATTAGTCAATTGATCACTCTACTAAGAACGAAAACACTAAGATGATCGTGTAATTAATATGAAAATAATTGAAGTCATAATTAAACTTATCAATTCATCTTTAATTTTAGTTATATCAATGTAGTTATTACTAATAATATCTTAATTTGAATCATTTCAAATAAAATTGGTCAATTAACACTTTACTCAAGACAAATACACTTAGATGAACATGTAATTACTAACTATGAGATTAATTGAAATCGTAATTAAAATTATCAATTCATCTTTAATTTTAGTTAAATTAATTTAATTATTACTAATAATTGCTTGATTTTAATTATTTCAAATAAAATTGGTCAATTGATCATTCTACTTAAGACGAAACACTTAGTTGATCATGTAATTACTATAAAATTAATTGAAATTGTAAGTCACTAACTAATTCATCTTTAATTTTAGTTAAATCAATATAGTTATTTCTAATTATGATTTGGTTTTAATCATTTCAAATAAAATTGGTCAATTGATCACTCTACTTAAGACGAACACACTTAGTTGATAGTGTAATTACCATGAGATTAATTGAAACTATAATTGAACTTATTAATTCATGTTTAATTCTAGTTAAATAAATTTAGTTATTACTAATATAATGGTTTAATATGAATCAATAGTTGACTAACATGTTGCAAAAGATGAGTGATCTGTTGAAAATGACTAAACAGATAAAGACATCTGTTGGAAATGACCAAACAGATAAAGACATCTGTTGTAAATGACCAAACAAATATAGACATATGTTGCAACAAATGACTAACATGTTGCAATAAATGACTCATCTATTAAAAATTATCAAACAATTATAGACATCTGTTGCAATAGATGACTAAGTTGTTGCAACAGATGACTCATTTGTTGAAAATTATCAAACATATAGGATATATGTTGGAAAATAATTTAAAATACTAAATCTCAGATGTTTTTAAGATAACTCAAATGTTTGTCCCCTTGTCTAAGGTCTTGTCTTTAATTTTAGTTAAATTAATTTAGTTATTACTAATAATTACTTAATTTGAATCATTATCAATTGATCATTCTATTAAGGACGAATACATTAATTGAAATTGTAAGTGGACTTATCAATTCATCTTTAATTTATTCAAAATCAATTTATTTATTACTAATAATGACTTAATTTGAATCATTTGAAATAAAATTGGTCGATTGATCACTCTCCTCAAGACGAATGCACATAGTTGATCATGTAATTACTATGAGATTAATTGAAATTGTAAGTGAACTTATCAATTAATCTTTAATTTTAGTTTATATCAATTTAGTTATTACGAATAATGGCTTAATTTGATTCATTTCAAATAAAATTGGTCAATTGATCACTCTAATCATGACGAATACACTTAGTTGATAATTAATTACTGTGAGATTAATTTAAATTGTAAGTTTATCTTTAATTTTAGTTAAATCAATTTAGTTATTACTAATAACATCTTAATTTGAATTATTTCAAATAAAATTGGTCGATTGATCACTCTACTCGGGACGAATACACTTAGTTAATCATGTAATTATGATGAGATTAATTGAAATTGTAAGTGAACTCATTAATTCATGTTTAATTTTAGTTAAATCAACATAGTTATTACTAATAATGGCTTAATTTGAATCATTTAAAATAAAATTGATCAATTAATTATTCTACTAAGGATGAAACACTTAATTGATCATTTAATTACTGAGATTAATTAAAATCGTAATTGAACTTACAAATTCATCTTTAATTTTAGTTAAATCAATTTAGTTTTTTCTAATAATGATTTAATTTGAATTATTTCACATAAAATTTGTCAATTAATCATTCTACTCAGTACGAAACACTTAATTGATCATGTAAGTACTATGAAATTAATTGAAATTATAATTGAACTTACTAATTCATCTTTAGTTTTAGTTAAATCAATATAGTTACTTCTAATGATGACTTAGTTTGAATCATTTCAAATAAAATTGGCCAATTGATCACTCTACTCGGGACGAACATACTTAGTTGATTGTGTAATTACCATGAGATTAATTGAAACTGTAATTGAACATATTAATTCATATTTTATTTTAGTAATCAATTTAGTTATTACTAATAATGACTTAATATGAATCAATAGAGGACTAATATGTTACAACAAATGAGTAATCTGTTGGAATGACCAAATAAATAAAAACATCTGTTGAAAATGACCAAACAGATATAGACATCTATTGCAACAAATGACTCACTTGTTGCAACAACTAATTCATCTATTGAAAATTATCAAATAGATATAGACATATGTTGCAACAGATGACTAAGTTGTTGCAACATATGACTCATTTGTTGGAAATTACTAAATAGACAAAATATGTGTTGAAAAGCAATTTAAAATACTAAAACTCAAATATTTTTTAGGAGAACTCAAACATTTCCCCCCTTGTCTAAGGCCTTGTCTTCAATTTTAGTTAAATTAATTTAATTATTATTAATAATTGCTTAATTTGAATCAACAAATGACTAACCTATTAAAAATATTTATTGCAACAGATAACTAACTTGTTGCAACAAATAGGTGATCTGTTGGAAAATAATTAAAATACTAAGGAACTCAAACATTTTTAGGAGAACTCAAATGTTTGTCCCATTGTCTTAAAGACTTGTCTTTAATTTTAGCTAAATCAATTTAGTTATTACTAATAATTGCTTAATTTGAATCAACATATGACTAACATGTTGCAACAGATGATTCATCTATTGAAAATTATCAAACAGATAGAAAATCTGTTATAATAGATGGGTTATCCATTAGAAAGCAATTAAAATACTAGGAAACTTAAATGTTTTTAGGAGAACTCAAACGTTTGTCCCCTCGATCCTCTTGCATTTGATGTATGATACACTATTTTTGTCTTTTTTACCTGTTTCATGAAATTTTTTATGTGTTTCACTTATTCGTTGTGCCTTTGTTGAAATTTTTAGAATTTTTGTAGGACAAATTTTGTTTGTATATCACTTGGACATTACTTCATAGGTGATTTTGTAAGTATAATTATGGTTTTTGTTGAATTTTTTATTTGGTATATTTGCTACTGCTACAATGGATAGAACTTGCAACATGAATCTAATATATGAGTCATTTATTGCAACAAGTGAGTAATTTGTTGCAACATATCACTAATCTGTTGCAATAGATGACCCATATGTTGATTCATGTTACAACACTATAATACAAATCCAACAGATGAGTAATCTGTTATAACAAATTAGTCATATATGTTGCAACCGATTACTCATATGTTGCAACAGATTAGTCAATATGTTACAACAGATTAGTCAATATGTTGCAACAGATAAGTCAATATGTTGTAATAGATTAGTCAATATGTTGCAACAGATTACTCATCTGTATAACAAATTGCTCATCTGTTGGATTCATGTTACATATTTTATCTACTATTAAAAAACAGCAATAGCAGATATACCTAGATGAGAAATTCAACTAAAAATTATAATTTTACTTACTAAAATCACCTATAAGCAATTCCCAAGTGATATACGAATAAAATTTGACCTAAAAAAATTTGATCAAGTAGCAATAGTAGCGGTAACAATAATGTTCGACAACAAGAAGATGATGATGATGAACAAGAAGAGATGATAATGAAGAATAAGATGATGATAATGAAGAAGAAGATGATGAATAAAGCAACAACAACAATGAACAACAAAAATCACGAAGAGAGAGAAAACTCCAATAAATGAGAAGAGAGAGAAACGTGCTTTTTCCCCCTCCATTTTTAATTATATTAGGTTTTACATTGGATCAAAGTATAAATTAAAAAACTTGTGGGTTATTTTCAAACTTTTCTTACTTTCTTAATCCTTAATAAAGTAATTGTCCCCTCTACTCAATTATTAAGACTTGTGTTACCCACACTTCATTTTAAAACTCTTTTGTCACCTAGAGCCCAAAGCACCATGTTACTTTATATCTTCTTCTCTCTCATCTCAATTTACGTATACTAATATAATTTCAATAGTCAACCAAATTTATATGTTGACATATCATTTTGTGTCTATTTTACTTTTTTTGTATGATATATTATTAATTTTTTAATGCTTAGATGACTTATAATAATTAATTAGGGGTGATATAGTAAAATTATAATTGAGGCAATTGAAACATGCATGTCAGAAATGTCTATTTTACTTGTTTGTATTAAATATTATTAATTTTTTATACATAAATAAATTATAATAATTAATTAGGGATACAGTAAAATCATGATTGAAGCAGCTGATGTAGTAGGTGGCATAAGCAGACATGTCGACCTGCTACCTGCTTCAGCAGTGTAACTTACTTATGTTTTTCTTTATCCCATCCCAATTTATGTGGCACTAATGTAATTTAGGTAGCCTACCAAACTTTTTGTGTTGACATATCATTTTGTGTCCATTTTATCTATTTTTTTATGAAACGTTATTAATTTTTTAATGCTTAAATGACCATAATAATTAATTAGGGTGATATAGTAACATCACGCTGAAGCAGCAAAACGGACATGTCTTAGATGACTTATAATAACTAATTAAAAGTGATCTAGCAAAATTACTATAAAAAATACATGTGAAAAAAATATTCAAGTGGGCCTCATATAAGACGTTGAGTTAATTTAAAATATTAAGAGTTAATTTATCATTTTGTCTATTTTATCTTTTCTATAAATATCATTAATAATTTTAATACTTAAATGACTTAGAATAATTAATTAGATGTGATATAATAAAATTATAATTGAAGCAGATAAAGCAAACATGTCAAAAAAGTTTACTTTATTTATTTTTATTAAATATTATTAATTTTCTAATACATGAATAACTTATAATAATTAATTAATAATAATACAGGAAAATTATGATGAAAGCAAACAGCACAAATAAATATATCGATGTACCTATTTGAGCTGCTTAACTTCCACTTATAAATAAGAAAAAAAAAATTGATTTAAACTATTCAATTATTTACTAAGGACAAATTTTAATCATTATACATAATTTTTGGATAATATAATATTATATCTTTAAGAGCCGTCTTAAACTGGCTCATGCATGTTTGTTTCTATACTTTTGTACTAATATGATCCAGCTTGCAATTACCTTACATTTGCATGGCAAAATAATCTATTCATTAGTTTGGAATTGACTGACACTGTTTCCATAGAGCTGCCAAATTCAAAAGTACGATTTTCACAAGGTTATTTTGTTTGTTTCTACTCTTTTATACAATGGTTACAACTAATTTTGTCTTCTTTTATATTGTGTGCATGATTGAGTGACTTGATAAAATTATTATTATTATTATTATGTGATAAAAAAATTATATATTTAAATTGTAAAAATAATTTTTTATAAAAATATAAGATAAAATTACATATAATAGATTCTTATAATTTGATTCTTTATTAAATTTTACACATAGCTAAAATTATAGTTGATTATTTTTTTTAGTTTTTAGTATATAGGAGTGAATTGATCTCATAATGTAAGAACCCAAATAATTTACTAATAAACCAAAAAGATGTCTCTTTTACTTCCATTTAATTCAAACTTAAACCGTGGTAAAATAATTGGCTGGATTTGAATTATTTAATTATTAGTCAGCAGAACACCCCATTTTCAACTTTTTTTTATACAAAGAGGATAAAATCAATTTATTAAATCAAAAGCAAAAAGTTATAAAGATGTTGTCCCTATTTTCACTGTAAAGTGTCATTAAATAAAATTATGTCAGACATCATTGTTTGGCTAACGTTTGTCCCGTGACCCCTACGATTAATCAAATGAAAGTATAATTAACTATTCCTTAATTAATAGCTTTGCTTATTTATTTGTTTGGAGCATATATCGATTCATACTTAAAATCTGATAATTTCATATATACATTTATAAAGTAGTATGTTTTTTGGTATAGAAATATATAATAATATATATAAATATATCTACTTTGTAAAAAGTTTATATAATAATTACAAAAACAAATTTCTTTTGCGATTTTCAGTTATCCAAAACAGTTCAGAATCTACAAAATAACTTCAAATTTTGTACACACGTCCTTGGATTATTTCAACAAGTCTAAACAACAGTACTTGAAAATTTTCAGAGAGATAAAATTCGAAGCTCGGATCACGTTTTCAATCTTGTTCAACATTGATGAGTTTTCTAATATAAATTCACCATTCAAATATTATAAAATCAGTACTATAACAATAACTGAAGCTCTAAACAACAGCAACAAATCGGATCTGCGTAGTAACCATCCTGAGCAGTAATAAATTCAGAAAATGGCCAAAATTTTAAATTACTAGACGATTTGATAATAAGCTTAACCAGGTGACTGAAAGTGTAATCCTTTATTAGTGTTGTGCCACTGATACTAATCACTTGTGATTCAACGTTAGTGATCGTTTAGTAAGTAAAATAAAAAGTAGTATAAACCACACAAATCCCGTGTTAAAGTGAAAGTATTTACATATAATCACTTTAGGCTTTCACTCTCCCTATTTTATACTCCCTTCGTTTCAGAATAAGTGAATTGTTGGGGTATTTATTGGTGTTTAAAAATAAACGAATCATTGAATTTTTTTTCAAATTTACCCTTATTATTTGACAACCAATTAACTTTTAAAAATGTATTACAAAGTTAACTTTTTCTTTTTTGGGGGGTAAAAATGGAAAGTTGTATTAAATTTATGTCTTCAATGTTTTTTCCTTAATCTTTGTGCCAAAATCCAACAATTCATTTATTATAAAACGGAGGAAGTAAAATATACTTATACATTCGATAGTTTCTTATACATTGTAGGAATGTATGATAAAACAGAGTTGCCTATATTCATGGAAAAAGTGATTAGATAAAATCTTACATTCCTTTAAATAACGCCATTAATTACCTATAATTATGTTGTGTATGATTAAATATAGTAACTGAAATTTAAATTCAAAAAAACTCTTAAACATCGATATTTGGGAGTCAAAAATTATTTATCAATCCTACAAAAGTGACGTAATTATTATTTCGGAAAGTATAATCTTCTTGAAATTGATTGCTACGATCGCGATGGAATTGAATATTGAAGAAGTTCGTAAAAAAATTGAAGTAAAATACATTGTTGAAGGTAATTCTTCTCCCATTATCATAAGAAATGACAATGGAGTGAGGGTTTACATGGAGTTGAAGAAATAATTTTCAAAATTTGTCAATACAGTATTTCATGCCCTGAAAAAATAAAAGTAGACTCAAATTAAGAGATAAAATGATAGTAGCAAACTGATACGTATTAAAGATAATATTATACAGCAGTTGCACATGCATGTGGGCACATTATACATTTAAAAAATAATTTGCAGTAATGTATAATGTCATACTATACATTTAAGTATTAACGTTGAACATGATACTTCTGTATCCTTATCAGAAGGTATCATGTAACCTTATACAATGTTAATACTTTCTGATTGTATAATGCCAAATAATACATAAAATGCCTCTTAAATGTAATAAGAACTTCTTAATGTATAACATAATGAAATATATAGCAGAAGAATTACATTATACATTAGTCTTCCAAAATTAACTAATGTGTAATGTCTAATATATTATAACTTTTATATTAAAATATAATCTTCCAAAATGTATAATATTACACTATACGTATAAAATTTTCACCTTATACATTAATTATCTACAAGATTATAATAATTTTTTAAAAAAATTAGTGTTATTGTAACATTAATTGGCTACACAATAATAAAGAAAAAGAATGATTTAATTTCCTTTATTACGTGAATTGAAAGTATACATCTTCAATTCCAATTATAAAAGTGCACATCTTCAATTGAAAGGAGGGGGATGATATGCAACCTTCGGGACACAACAACATGTTTTAATCTAATTAGGATTATTAGACGGTACATTGCATGTTAATTTAGGAGTACTAGAGAAACTTTGTAAAAATTCACTACAAAAAATAGGTCAAATTGCGAGGATTAATTTTAAGGTTTGCGGGGGTTTAAAACTACCGCAAAATGTAATTGCTGGGGTTCCCGAAACCCCCACAATTCGAGCCGTCACAAATAGGTTGCGGCAGTTTTTTTTGAACCGCCATAATTAATTTACGACGGTTATTTAGCGGGGGTTTCAACCCCTGCTATTCTAAATTTAATTTTTTATAATAATTTTTTATTTAAAAGTTGCGGGGTTTAAAACCTCCGTAATTTTATTTTATTTTTTTAAAAAAATAAATTATTTTATTTTTTGAACCGCCATAATTAATTTGCAGCAGTTATTTTGCGGGGGTTTCGACCCCCGCTACTCTAAATTTAATTTTTTATAATAATTTTTTATTTAAAAGTTGCGGGGTTTCAAACCTCCGCAATTTTATTTTATTTTTTTTAAAAAATTGATTATCAATTTTTCAATTGATCAATATAAGCATTTGACATAAAGGTTTCCATGTCAATAACTCAATACTAAACGAACATAAGTACAAAGGTTATTCAAGTATCATTGCATTAGGTATCAAACACAATTGTCAACAATTCGATAACTTAACCAAAAACATTCTTGAAATTAAACTGCCCACCCCCCTTTAAAGTAACCTCAACAGCATGAATGAACTCAAATATATAGATGCTCAGTTGTGCAGGTCCCCAAAATGTCTTCATCCCGGTACAAATAAAACCTGCCACAAGATCATCAAGAATGTTTAGAAAAATGAATAAATCTCTAAAATTTAATAGCCAATTTCATTAGTAATGTCCCATCGTGAGCGAGTGATATACCATCTTTAAGAAAGAACGACTATTATCAAAGGCATTGATACAATGTTATAGTCTAAGGTTGAGAAACAGTTTGGCAACTTATTGAGTATTCTTTATAGTCCTCTCCGCCCCCAGTAAACCTTTCTTGTTCACCTTCAAAAGTAGAAAAAAGACATCGAAAAAAAAGATCAGGATCTTGAGGAAAGAAAGAGTTCAACATTTAAGATCATGCATAGATAGAAATAACTCTTCAATTTTATATTGACTCCTACAGAGGCCAATTAGAGAATAGACTGCTTGGTTCATTGATGACAGGATTAAAATGCCACATTTTATGTAATGGAAGATGGCATGTACAAGACAAAAATAGCATATCTAATGGGTACTTAATGGAGATTAGTGATATCTGCAAGTTCATTGAGAAGATGAACATCATTTAAATTCTTAAGAAGCAGCTATGAATAGCCAAAACTGTTACAGCTGTTCTCTACCACGTGAATTTAACTACTAGTTCATGAAATTTGTACAATTAATTACCTAAAGTAGTAAACTGAAGCTATTCTCCACCTAATTGAAGTGTTTAAGCACATTGCACAATTGCAATTTTTGGCTTTCAATTATTGAAATTATGGAAAGCCTGAGTCTCTCCCAAACGAGATGTAAGGTCCTCTTGCTGCAGAAAAATGATTATATTTTCAAGTATATAAAACTCTACGCTACAAGGTTTCAACTTTCATGTTCTAAGGATACAACACTAAGTAAAACATAGGCAATCCATCATTAATTACACCTACATCCTAAATTAGTTGGTGTCGGCTATATGAATCATATATTGTACACTAATAAAAACCTTGGTCCAAACTAGTTGGGATCAACTATAGCAATCTTCAATATTCTTCCTACACCGTTCTAGCACATTTTATTTCTCTGCTAAAGAACATCACATGCATATGACGCTAACATACAAGTCTCTAGCCAAACTTAGAACAAATCTAAACAAAACAACTCAAGTTAAACAACCAAATACAGAGAAATTCTGAAATAAAAACTAGCAATTATGATATTTACACTTTGATTTTCGACCCTCGACCTCCTGCACCAAATTGCAAATCAACCATGTCAATTATCAAGTAAATAACTAAAACATGAAGAAGATAAAAATAGAAAGATAATTTATGATATTAAAAAACCTGTTCTTCACGTTCATGAGCATGTTGCATAATCTCTTAAAGTGAAAGAGTTGAGGTTACATGATTATTGGATCGCTCCATTGCCTCAGAAATTCGCCTTGTTGCTGGAACTGCTAGTTTAGAACAAGCTTCGATTATAATCCCTCAAACAATGAGAAGATTGTTCGTCTTTGTTGTTACCCTCATTTCAAAAAATATCAACAAGGATTGAGCAATTGACAGAAAATACTTTTTGATGATGATATATTTAATCATATTTAGCATCTGGTACCATCTCTACCCCGTATCCAGATGACACATCTACAAACAAATATAGTTGCACTCACATTTTTTTTCATCTACACCTCAGGAAACAAAGAAGTTGATCCAAAGAAACAACCCTCCCTTAGAAGTTGATTAAGTCCCTACATAAGGGAAGAATGACCAAATACACAAACCATATTCAGAATTTCTAGGACATGAATGTTTTGTCCAACAACTTCTACAAATAATGCAGATTGAATAAGAAGAAACTACTAATAAGCTCTGCAAATTACCACAGTTGTTCAAATAAAGAATATATTGGATCTATAACAGGGGTCACAGTTAAACAAAATAAGAGCAGACACCAAGAGATACCAACCTCACTTCAATTGTCGAACTGGAATGGACGATGGACAGAAAGAAAGAAAAGGGAAGGAGAAATAGGGGGGCGGCGACTTTGTTTTGGAAAAATAAAATTAGGGTTTGTTGATTTTGTTTAAGAAGGAATGGGATAAGGATTTGATCTCAACCATTGGATCATTTTTTATCAATGGCTGAGATAAAATCTGATAAAGTAATAGTAAAGAAGATCTAAAAATTGTGATTTAATTTATGGACAAAATTGATGTCAAAATTGACTAAAATTGATATCAATTGGAATAAAAATTGACTAAAAAATAAACACAAGAAAGAAAAAGATGTTGTAAATATTAATAAAATGATTAAAATATTATATTTGAATTAATAAATTATAAGAAAATAGTAAAGGAAATAAAATAATTTGTATATTTTTAAAAATCATGAATGTGACACGTCGTTATTTATATAATACAAGAATAATGTGTAAAAAATATTAATATCATAACCACCACCAACAACAACAACAACACCAGCAGCAACAGCAGCAGCAGCAGCAACACCAACAGCAGCAGCAACAGCAACACCACCAACAGCAACAACAGCAACAACAATAACAACAACAATAACAACAACAACAGCAACAACAATAACAACAACAACAGCAACAACAATAACAACAACAACAACAACAATCAAGGTGACATTTTTTTATTATTTTCTTTATGAGATTTTGAGAAAATTAATACAACAACTAACCTGATTTAGTCACACAAATTGGGGTTTGTAGAGGGTATAGTATACGCAGACCTTACCGTTAAGGTAAATAGGTTGTTTTCAACAGAACCCTTGTTTAAGAAAAATAGTCTGAAGCTGTCCAATTTCAAGAAAACAAATAGTGAAAATTGATTTAATCTTAACCGTTGATCAAATATGATGAACGGTTGAGATTAGAATTGAGGAGATGAGTTAAATTATGATTAGAAATTGGGTTAAAAAAGATTGAATTGAGGATTTCGATTAAGTCAAATTAAACTCAATTGACACAAATTGAGTATAAAATGGCTAGAATTTAAATAAATTAGGAAAATTGAATTGAATTAGGTTGATATTTAATAAATATAGTAACTATATAAATTAATATTAAAAATAAATAAAATTATTATTTTTAAATTAATTATAAATAAATTATGTAAATAAAATTAATGATGTCAATCACATAATAATGTCAATGCATTTCGTTTACTACAAATAATTTTTGATTAATTAATTTTTGAATACGGTATTGTATATATAGTAATACAATGTATTAACCCGATGAATTATTGGTTAATTTGCTTCATTATTATAACTTCAATAGTGTATTAATACCTCGATCATACGATGTTGACGTGTTATTCAAAATATTTGGGTGTATAGATTCACTACACGAGAGATAAGTATATATATATATATATATATATATGATTGACTATCAACTTCAAAATATGTACTATATACATCACATACATGATTATATTACCTCTTTATACAACGTATTTCAATATACTCTGAGAAATTATCGTTTAATTTAACTTATATTATTATATTATAACTTCAACAATATATTATTACCTTGATCAATTGATCGTATGATATCAATATATAATTGAATACATTTAATTTTTAAAATTTATTTAATAGTAACTTAAAAATAGAAAATATCTACGAACAATGTTGTTTTTATAAAGTTAATTTTTATTTATTTTTAACAAATGTGACACTATCCGTCGCTTTTTGTAAAAATATAAAAAAATAAAAATAATTAAAAAATGCGATGGATAGAGGGGATTTTTAACCCATGCAAATATATTCAATGAATATCAGGGGTTAAAACCCCCGCAAATATATTCGACAGATATCGGGGGTTAAAACTCCGCAAATTTATAAATTTTAGCGGTAGTTTTTTAACCCCCACAATTCATACTATTTTACGGGGGTTAAAATAACCCCCGCAAAAAAAAATCCCGTAATTAACCCTATTTTTTATAGTGATTATGTAAACATATGTTCATTTCAAATTTTGGTAAATAAGAAAATAAGTCTTTATTCCGGCAATACATGAATTAAACGTTTTGATGATAATAATAATAATAATAATAATAATAATAATAATAATAATAATAATAATAACAACAACAACAACAATAATTAAAAAATAATTAATAAATATATAAATAAATAACTAGTAATGTAGATTGTATGTCAATTGCCAAGTCCAAACCCCTAACTAGCTACAGGCGGATTCCTAATTTTTAAAGATAAAAAAGAATATATTGAACTAAAAATTACATAAGTGACGCAATAGGAGGGGAATGAGAGGGTATTAATATTACATTAGTTTGATTGTAGGCATGAATAAAGGAGCACATATATGGAGTAAAAATCAGTGCACTAAAATAGAAGTAAAATATGGTATTTTGATATGTATGAAGGGGATGAGAGAGAAAGAGTGAATTTAAGTAATTACTTTGAGATTTTTGTAATTTCTTTTCTAATATGAGATTTTATGTAATAAGGTAAAGTTACCTTGTGTATATATGTAATTTATAGAAATAAAATAAGGTGAAATATTTCATGATCAAATTTAAAACTAAATTTATATTTTGTTTGATGGACAATATAAATTTATTGTTTAGGAATAAATTAAATTTGTATTATCAATTAAATACAATATAAATCTAATCTCATATTTAGTTATGATATATCCTATTTTATCCCATCTAATTTAGAATAATTTTATCCTATCAAGAGATGGAATAAATTAGTTTTGATATTATAATTCTAAAATTACAATTCCTCAATAATTTAGTTTGTATAACAAACAACTCCAAAGTGGATAAATATATGGCTTTTCTTCTAACCCAATTTTAAAATAAAAGTATTCTTTTTATCTCAATTTACATGATGTATTTTTGTTAGTCCATATAAAATAATATCTTACTTTTATAAATAAAAATAACTTTAACTTTAAATTTCTTTTTTTCTTTTTAATGGAATGATTATATATAATTTTCTAAATTTTATTACAACAACAAGATATCTAGTATATTCTCAAAGTGGGTTCTGAGGAGGATAAAGTGTACAAAGTTCATACCACTATGAAGTAGATAAATTATTTTTGATAGACTTCGGCTCAGGACAAATGATACTATAACAAGCAAAAAACATAAAATAAACAACAAAAATGGGGTAAACACCAATAGATAATAAAAGAAATAAGATACTCACAAATTGACACTATGAACTATCTATATGAAAATCACAAACACCACCAAAATCATGAATAAGAAACGGCAAGACACATGCATAATGTTATGACTATGAATATATCTACAAACAAAGCACTCCTCCCTACTAGAAAGAACACACTTTTACTCACTAATTTTCTATCCTAATCTGCGTCCTCCACACATACTAATTTTCTAAATTTTATTACCAACACAATTTTCAGAATGTTTTTTTCCTTAAAAACTGTAACAGTTTTAAGTAAATAATTACTAGTAACAATGGAGTAGCAAACAAAGCAAAATATCTGTTTGATAAGTAGATTAAATTATTTTAAAATTATAATTTTGAAATAATAATTCTTGGATTAGTTTATACGAGGTGACACAAAATAATTTTATGTTGGATGAGATAAAATAAAATATTCTAAGATTAAATTTGGTATGTTCATTTTATGTGACACAATTTTCTTTTCTCCCCATTTCAAAAAGAATAATTAACTTTAATACTATTCCTTTTTTTAACCTTTAATAAAATGATTTACAACCGCATAAATATTGAAGGATCATTTTAGGCCACAAATTTCTGTTTTTTCTTAAATACCATGTGTAAGGATGTCAGATAAAATGAAATAGAAGGTGTTAGATTTATACTATATTTAATTAATAATATAAATTAACTTCAAGATAAATCCATATTATAAACTATAAATGTTATAAATTTATTACCAAATTTAATCACGAAATATGCCTACCTTATACCGCCTAACAAACGACCCTAAGAGGTAGTTTGGTATGAAGTATAAGGAAAAATAGTTTCGCAATAAAATGAAGGACTATTTTGTTCCATATTTAGTGTGAGGTGTTAGTTAATACCGTAATTATTTATTTCACCATTTATATCATAGTAGTGAAGTAAATTATCTCATATGTACGGTGAAATAACTAATTTCACAATAACTAATTTTAAAATTAATTATTTCAAAATAAATTTTTTCCAATCAAACGAGTCCTAATCGACTTCCTGACAAGAATGCCAAATGGATCTCAACTACCCAATTCACATTTCTCTGATGGTTATCATTAGGGGTGGGCATGGTACGATACGATATTTTAAATTTTGGTACGGTAACTTCGGTTTTCGATATTTAAAAGAATAATACCATTACCATACCAAATTAGTTCGGTATGGTTCGATATTTTTAAATTCAAATTCGGTATTTTACAGTATGGTTATTCGATAACTATACTTTATTTGATTTCTAATTACATATTTTCATATAAAAAAACTATAACTTTAAATTTTAAAAACGTCTCAATCATGTTAGGCTAACAACTATCTTTGTTAATCAATTACACAAAAATAACATTTCAATCACGATTGAATAGCCCGAGATGCAAACTCTGAACAATAGTATTTAAACTTAAGCGTAGTACTCCTAAATAATAAGCTTCCCAAAGAATTTATTTCTTAATAAAAGCTACTTTTGTGTTTAATTTGACTAATGGATGATATATAAATATATTTAATAATCTTAAATATAATATATATATTGGTTTTATATGTTATTAAAAAACTTCGAAGCAATATATGTTATTTCGGTATTTATTACATAAATACCAAATACCCTATCAAATACCAAAATAATTTAAAATTCCTACCAAATATCATAACATCCATACCACAATATAAAATTTTTTAATTTTGATCTAGTATTCGGTATATCTCATACCATGCCCACCCCTAGTTATCATCACCTTGCGTGGTGGGGGTGGAGATGGGGGTAGGGGTACTACTCACCCCCACTGGTCTGTAAATCTGCAACTTCCTAACGTCTATATCTTCTCTCTATAACAAACACTATCAAGAGTTGCAGCAAACAAAACAAGAAAATGCCAGCAAAGCTGCCAAATGTCTTTTAACAGACCACCGCACTACTCAACCAACCCCGATAGTACTCCCATTACTCATTTCCTTCCTAGTACTTCTTACCTATTTTCTTCATAATAATTTTTTTTTCTATATATAGTAAATCACTTTCTGTTTTTAAAGTATCCTTAATTCACGTGCCCTTTATCCCCTCTCCCTCTTTCTGTTATAACAAGATTTGCTTTTTTATATGTGTAGTGTTTTGGTGAAAAAGAGGGTAAAGAATCAATCTTTTGAGGTTTAGTGAAATGGGTGTTCGTTGGTTTCTTGGACTAGTCATTTTGGGTTTTGTAATTGGAGGAAAAGGGTATCCAGAGGAGGATTTAGTTAAGGCATTGCCTGGACAACCTAAGGTGAGTTTTAGGCAATATGCAGGGTATGTTGATGTCGATGTGAGAGCTGGGAGGAGTTTGTTTTATTATTTTGTTGAAGCTGAGGTGAATCCTGATGATAAACCTCTCACTCTTTGGCTCAATGGAGGTGTGTTTCTTTTTTCTTTTTTAACTTTTCTTCATTGATTTTAAAGAAATGAGACTAGGAATTTATGTGTACTTGAATGTAGTTTTTTGGTACTATTTGCTTGGAGTTTGAGCTTTTGTTTTTTTGTTTGTTATGCCTCATGTGTTTTTTTAAAAGGTTTTCCTGTGTTCTTTTTGATGTTTGGAGAAAAAGAAACAGATTACTTGTTGTTCTGTCCCCCACTTTGTACTCTCTATCCTAAGACCTCCATATGTGTGTGTGTGCGTGTTGTGATTGTTTATTCAGTCCGAGTGTTGAAAGCACATGCTAATTAATTAATTAGTCTGCAGCTACCAATAGTGTCACGAGCTTACTAGAGATTAAATTTGATAGTGAGATGGAACTTAAAACAAGTAGTTGAACTGATCCTATTTAGAACAACAAAAATGAGAGTAAATTTGTAATGAAATGGAATTCTCAACCTTATTAAATTACTTGGGAGTTCATTCAATTGAGTAAAAGATTGACATCTCTAGTGAATAAGCCTGATCAAACTAGTGATAGTATAATATTGCAGTGCTGTACTTCTTTTTCCTGGATAAGATTTGTTAAATTAAAATGCTATGAATATAGTGAATTATGTCAAGGCAGATTCTAGAACACTAAAAAAATCTCATGTTTGTGTTTCAGGCCCAGGTTGCTCATCAGTTGGTGGTGGTGCCTTTACAGAGTTGGGACCATTCTTTCCCACAGGTGACGGTCGAGGTCTCCGAAGAAATTCAAAATCATGGAATAAAGGTATGCTCTAAGTAGGGTAGGGAAGAACTAGCTATATAACATGTTTAGAACAATATGAGTAAAGAGAATGAACTTACTTCATGTCTTTTGTCCGCTGTGTAGCATCAAATCTCCTCTTTGTTGAATCTCCAGCTGGAGTAGGCTGGTCATACTCAAATACAAGTTCAGACTACAACACTGGTGATGCCAAAACTAGTAAGACGAAGCAGCAAAAATGCTGTGATCAAGCATTATCTGTACTAAATATCAGATTTAAGAATGTAATCCTAACAAATAGCTGAAGCATTTCCTTCTTGTTTCTCTGGCAGCAATGGATATGCATATATTCATGATGGAATGGGTGAAGAAATTCCCGGCATTCAAATCAAGGGAACTATATCTCACAGGAGAGAGTTATGCAGGTTAGACACATTTAACATGTGCAGTTATGTTATGAGAATGTTCAAAACAGTTCAAGAAAAAGAACTTGAACAACAGATTTCTTGAAATAGAAAATTTTGGTGACTTAGAACTTTGAGCTTCTTATTATCCTGCAAAAAGTACTTACTGCTTAATATTCTTATTGATCTTCTTTACGTTATTTTTGTTCTAAAAATTGGAGATAGAACCAAGAAATTATCCGATACCCACCTCTATATAGTGGAGAGTCTTATAGACTCAAAACTTGTAGACCTTTGCTTGAAGAGGACTGTAGTAATACTATGGAAAATCAAAAACCTGTTGTTGGATTTAGGTGATCATCGTCTTGTTATTTTCGTTTAGCTTGTACTTCTTCAACTGGTCCCTCTGCCTTATGGTTTATAAGGGGAGTCCTTCGATGCTTAGACTTCTTCGGGAAAAGGGGATTTAGTCCTAGGCCTGTTCTTAGCAGGATATGTGGTTACCATATCTGGAAGAAGGGTGATGATCTACAGTTTGCCTGTCATGAAATGAAATTCATGATTCTGTTATGCTCTTTCTCTTCCGCTGGTAATATATCCCCCTGAGATGACATAGTTTTACCTTTTCATGTTCAGGGCATTACATTCCACAGTTAGCTATTGCTCTTCTAGACCACAATGAACACTCAAAAGAATACAAGTTCAACATTAAAGGAATTGCAGTAAGCAAACTTTTTACCCCTCTTATGCATCTCTTTATTAGTAATTGTTTTATCTTCATATTTATCTGAAACAATTATTCTGTGTATGCTCGCTAAACACATTTCATTTTCTTTGTCAGATCGGGAATCCACTTCTGAGACTTGATCGTGATGTTCCTGCAACCTATGAATACTTTTGGTCTCATGGGATGATTTCTGATGAAGTGGGCCTAACAATTATGAGTCAGTGTGACTTTGACGATTATACCTTTGGCAGTCCACACAATGTTTCACAAAAATGCAATAATGCCATATCTGAAGCAAACACCATTGTTGGTGAATATATAAATAACTATGACGTGATTCTTGATATGTGCTATCCTTCCATAGTGGAACAAGAGTTGCGACTAAAGAAAATGGTATCTGGTTCTCTTCATTCACTCAACTTCTTTATATATCTGCGTTTCTGCTGGAACTTAATAGTGCCTTTCCACTTTGCAGGCTACTAAAGTGAGTGTAGGTGTTGATGTGTGCATGAGCTATGAAAGGCGCTTCTATTTTAACCTTCCAGAGGTTCAGAAAGCCCTTCATGCAAATAGGACGAACTTGCCTGATAGCTGGTCGATGTGCAGCCAGTAAGTGTGTTAAATACCAAATCCACATTGAGACGCACAATAACTGATTACATCTTTGATGTTAGCCATTTCACTAGCAATTTAGAGCTTTCAACTTCTTATGCCATACCTACTATGTCAAAGCCCATAATTTAGTGAACTGCTGTAATATACTTGTAGATTATAACTAGTGGATTATTACTTTTATTGCAGTGTTCTGAATTACAGCGACACAGATGGAAACATCAATATTCTTCCCTTGCTCAAAAGAATAATCGAAAACCATATTCCTGTTTGGATTTTCAGGTAAAGATTCCAAATTAGACAAAAAACCATGATCTTGTACGATTTTTCCTAGTACCAAAGTCAATAGTGCTTGATTCTGAATTACTCACTTCCTGCAGCGGAGACCAAGATTCTGTTGTACCATTGCTTGGCTCCAGGACCCTTGTACGCGAGCTAGCTCATGACATGGGGTTCAAGATTACAGTCCCATATGGAGCTTGGTTTCACAAAGGGCAGGTAATACTCTCCTCTGATATCAAACTATTTCTTCCCAACTCAAATGAGAAGCTATAAGTATAATAAACTGATTGTTTCTTAAACAGGTGGGAGGTTGGCAAACTGAATATGGCAACTTGTTGACCTTTGCCACAGTAAGAGGTGCTGCACATATGGTACCATATGCACAACCTGCAAGGGCTTTGCATTTGTTTAGTTCATTTCTACGTGGCCGGAGGCTCCCAAACAACACACGTCCCTCCATCGATGACTAAGAAAGAGTCGTCTAATGAGCACTTTAAAAGTTGGTTATAGTTCTATAGTTAGAGTGAGCAAAAATACATTGCATTGGTAATTGGCTTTGAATTAGCAGAAGGTTTCCTAGATTGGCAGTGTGATAGAGATAGGGGGAATATATGTCAAGAATTCTCTATCTTAAATTCCTTTGTATGAAATAAAGCAAGCAAGCAAAGGGGGAACAAATTGGAGAAAAAACAAGAATTAAAAGCCAGTATTCTCAAAAAGTCACTCAAATATTGGAATTTATCTACTAAAGATACTTTTCGTTCTAACAAAGATATCACTTAAGTTATTCTTTTATTTCTCTCAAAATCAAATATGGTGAAAACTTGAATAAAACCACCATTTCAGATTACCTCAACTTTAAGAAAAGATTCTATAAAAGAATAAAGAGCCTATCTTTTTCTTTCCTTCCAAATGTAAGTACAGGATAAGATTATTTTTTTGTAGCAACCATACAATATTTCCACACACAAAACAAAAAGCCATGGCCATAACTTATCCTATTGCAGCCAAATCAAAGCATGATGAATTTTAAAAATTCAGATAGCATTGAAGGGACTTTGATGCACTTGTAAAATAATATATAGTTTTAATGCTATTCCCAGTCCTCATTTTCCGCTGCATTCATCATGATCATGAAGATCAATTGTGTTTTGGCTTATCTTTAACTTATTAAGTGATAAAGATGGATTAATTGGGTCTCTTCTTATCGTTCTTCCCTTATTTCCTTTTTTTGTTGTTTGTACATCAAAAAATACTAAAGAAAATTAAAATTGTTCCAGACATACCTCATGTTTATTTTAATTCGTGTAGGGGTTCAGGCTAATTTTAAAGCTGATTTCTCCAGCAGATTATTTTGTAAAGTTGATCCTATCAAGTATCAATGTGATCGATAAGAGAATACGTAATGCGTCAATTTGGGAAAGTAGTAGCCCTTTAAAAAAAGATTGGAGAACTTAATTATTCGGGAGTGACATATTTTTCAAAATAGTTTAGGTCCTTCAAATAAATATAACTAATATTTTATGGATCATAAATTAATTTGCTTAATATACTTTTACTTGGTTCTATTTATAAAAACATGAAATAAATTTCTTATTCGTTCTGTTAGCCGAGAGACGAGTATTTCTTATACTTATTTTGCGAACTTTGAGTGGGAAATAATTTTCATTTACCATTTCATGAAAAATCATTTTTACTTCGCCTAGCTTTATCTTCCTTTAAGGAGTACTAGTTTAGTGTACGCGCGCTTTGCGCGTGAATAAAGCGCTCACCTTAATTAAAAAAACTCATGTCATAATTAAATTATATATAAAAGAATAATAGTCCTAGTCTTATAGTAATTACAAATCTTACAGGAGCCTATTTTTATTTTTTTTTTGTTTTAGTTTTTTTCGTGACTTACATACTAAATGTTTAAAATTCACAATTTTTCCTCAAAATTATTAATGTATTCAAACTCTTTATGATTTTTATAACTGAGAATTCGTTGTTTTCAATTTTAAATTTCGATGAATAATGGATATACTTCGGTACATGCCTAGCTCTTGACGCAATTATTTTTTGGGGTTCAAAGGATTAAAATCTGAGCCGCCTCTATTTATCAAAATAATTTGAATGCACATCTCAAATTCATTCTTTTTGCGGAATTTGCTTTTATTAGTAAAAATAAAATAAATTTATTAAAAATAATATAAATATAATAATATAATTTTTGATAAAGGGCAGCTTCTTCTATGTCGTGTCAAATTCGCATCGAAAAAACGCCAACCTGAGAGCGAGGCAAGCCGGGAAGGGACTGAGACTTAGGATTCAAAGACCAAATCAGAGATTACTAGACGTCTATTTCCAACTTCACTAATTAATTACTTCAATTTTGTTATAGACTTACCGTCCCTCAATGTATTAAAGTAGCAGGACTTATGTACAGTTTGATATTGCTTTTTTCTCATTTTTTTTTTT